>NW_026125999.1:0-178849 GCF_943737965.1 Phodopus roborovskii | reverse complement strand
ACTCCAGCTCTTTAACCTTGAAACTAAATCATTTTCTGTATGGGAATAAAGAGACTGTGTGGCATTTCTGAAAACCTCACATTTAACATGAAATACTGCGACTTTTTTTAACTATATGAATTTTATTTTTAATTCATGTGTTAATTTGAAAAGGATAAAAAAGGTGATATTTCACTGGGAAAATACAATAGATTTCCAAATTAGTTCATAGATATTGGTATGGTGGCATCACTTTCTAAAGCCAAATTTAAAAAAATCCTACCTTTATTATATAGCCAATTGTAATGGTTCGTGATTTATAGTTTTGTTTGTTTTCTGAGAGGAGTTCTCCAGGTATACGGGATAGCTTCAGACCCAATGTGTAGCTGAGTCTTGTCCTAAACTCTTGATTGACCTGCCTCCACATCCCTAATTTTTGAGATTCTAGTCATGGGCCATCATACTCACTTTGTAAGCTTAGAGAGAAACAAAATGAAAAGGGTGTTTAGAAGTTAGCTCAGTGGTAAAGAGCATATATCTTAGCCTCAGTATTAAACCAATGATATTAAAGGGAAGAAAGCAAGTAATTTTTATTGCAATGTTCCTAACTATTATTTCTTCTTAGAATAGTATCATTTTACCAAATTGAACATTTTTTTTATTAATGTATATTGAAAAGAAGACAGAAAATGCCTCACTTTCTGTTTTTAAACATGGTCTCACTATTCACCTCTGGTTGTCCCGGAACTTACTGAGTAGACCATGCTAGCTTCAAAAGCTTATAGAGATGTATTTTATATAACTTATTCCAACTACTTGTCATGGTATAGGTTACATAGGTTTTGGTATTGCTGTGTGAGGAAACGTTCACTATTTTTTATTTATAAACTTCCCTTTTCCTCAGTCACTCTGAAAAATTGTGGCACCATGTTTCCTTTTTGTCATATTGTACACACAAATATTGCCAAGGTGCCCATTTGAAAATCTTTTCAGGTAAGAGGCATACAGACTTATGTTTCAGGCAGCATTACTTTTTATTTCAGTATACTTTAGCATTTATATAAATATTCTTTATAGTGAATTCTTAAAAATATTGCCATGGATTTTTAAAGAAACTCAGATACATATATATATATTCTCTTTGGCATCAAAATAAACAAAACTTAAAATAGTTTTATTACATTTTGCTCTTTAATATGTAAAAGTATTTTGGTTGCATTTATAATTATATATTTTAGCATATAAAATGTATACCTTTTGTTTTCCTTGTTTTGCAGATGAAACAGTGCCAGAAAAAAATATGTGTGCTAGAAGGGGACACTCTGATTTCCAGTGTGGTTTTGAGTTATTCCTTTGTTTTTCTCAGTTCCTCTTGAGACTAAAACTTTTATATCCTTATTTTATTTTCATTCTTAAAGCACTTATGCTTGAGGTGTTTCTACTTCATTTAAGTCTCTGTGTGTATGAGTGTGTGTGTCTGTATGTGAGTGTAAATGTGTGTGTGGGTTCTGTGTCTGTGTGTATGTGTGCATGTGTTGGCCCTGCATGTGGAGGCTCGGATGTTGATACCAGCTGTCTCCCTTTATGGACATTTGCTTTAGTGTGTGAGACATGGTCTCCTTTGAAGCTGGAGTTTGCTGAGTTCATCTCCAGTTGATGTGAAAGTGAGGTCCAGGAAGCGTGTGTCTACCTCTCCAGCACTGGGAGTATAAATGCTTCTACGTGGAGCTGTTTCAATAGGGTTCCCTAGGGTTCCCACACCACCAGGGTTGCATGATGAACATTGTACTGAGTCTTCTCTGCTGTCTTATATTTGATTTTAAATGATCTAAGATTTACATTTCCTTTGTTTATTTTTCATGTTGTTGTAGTCTAGGGTAGCCTCTAAGCCCACAGTTAGCTGGAAGATCACGATGAAATCCTCAGTCCTTTTGTCTCTGCCTCCCCAATGCTGGGAGTTATACACTTGAGCCACCACACCCCATATTTTGAAGTTCAAGTTCCTTACTGCTGGGTTCCTAAGTTCCTAGAGGAAAATGAGGAGATTTTATTGAAGTCTTTCATTTCATAGAATGAGAAAGTGGTGGATTGCCCATAATGGACATAATGAAAATGTATTACTAATTTTTGATATATTTTTTAGGTTTTTTTTTTTTTTTTTTAAATTTTATGGCTGAAAAGTTTGTTGTAACAGTTATCTACAGGTTGCTTCTAATGCTACAAAGAGGAGGATGAATAACAAATAGGCAGTTTATTTCATTAATACAGTTCAGTCCCACCATTCTGAACTCTAACTATGTTCATGTCTACCTTCGGTGGCTATGCATGCATTTCACTGCAGTCAATGTCTTTATATATCCAGCCCTCAGGTAGACATGAAAACACCCAATCACTATCATATAACTGCATACTCTCCTGCAGTAAACTTTTAGGCCTTTGCAGCAAATTGATTAATGCTGCCAGGCCTGAAGCAAATGAAAAATCAATTATGTTGTCTAAATTTCCTTGAAAGAGTTGGTTTGTGAATACCTGCAATGTGCTCTATAAGGTCTCTTTCATTGGGAAGAATAAGACAGTGGAGGAGAACATTCACTGTGAAAAAGCATTGTTTTCTGTCAAAGCTATAACAATTCATTCCCCCTTTTCCCATGCTACCTATGTCTTATATTGTGTTCTGAACAATGCATGTGCACACAAACACACACATACATATGTCTTATATTGTGTTCTGAACTAATGCATGAGCACACACACACACACACACACACACACACACACACACACACACACACACACACACACTGTTAGGTTTCAGTATGTCCACATACACAGGAATAAGTTTAAGCTGGACTATAGGGGGATTTCTGCAGGTTAGAAGAAACTGGGTCCATCAACCCAAAGCAATTGTTTCCCTTAGCTCTGGCAGAAGGGACATATGGCTGCCTGACAGACCTGGAACTCTGTGCAGTCCTAGGGTGTCCCCACACTCACAGAGAGACCACTGTATCTGGCCTCTGGAGTGCTGGGATTAAAGGTATGCACCACTACAGCTGGCCAGATTTTAAAGGAGGATTTTACTTTAAAGACCATGAAAAAGTATGGATATACTTTATATGCCATCTCACACAATGAATAGGCAATCACAGAATTTCAGCATATATATATGTATGTATATGTATATATGTACATACATATACATATATATGAATATGCATATGTAATTTTTTTTCTTATTTTCCATATCGAGCCCAGTTCCCCTCTCCCTCCCTCTCATTCCCCCTGACCCCCTTGCCCTCCCACTCCACTCCACAAGGAGGGTGATGACTTCCAGGTGGGATCATCAAAATCTGTCAAGTCTTTGGAGTAGGGATTAGGCCATCCCTCCTGGCTCTAGGTTAAGGAAGTATCCTTCCATAAGGAATGTGTTGCCAAATTTCTTTCAGGCACCAGGGATACATTCTGTTTCCACTGTCAGAGGTCCCTTAGACTGCCCAGGCGTTACAACTGAGACCCATGTTCAGGGGGTCTGAGTCAGTCCAATGCTGGTTTCCTAGCAATCAGTCTGGGGGATCATGAGCTTCCCCATTGTTCAGGTCAGCTGTCTCTGTGGGTTTCTGCACCTTGGTTGACCCCATTTTCTTATCATTCCTCCCTCTCTGCAACTGGATTCCATGAAGTTGGCTTAGTGTTTAGCCATGGGTATCTGCTTCTGTTTCCATCATCTACTAGATGAGGGTTCTATGATGGCATACAGTTACTTATCAATCTGATTATCAAGGAAAAGGTGTTTAAAGGTAGCCTTTGTACTGTTGCTCAGATTGTTAGTTGGGGTCATCCTTGTAGATATCTGGACATTTCTTTACAGTCAGTTTTCTCTTCAAATAAAAAATGGCTCTCTCTATTATGAGTATCTCTTTTTTCTCTCCTCTATTCATCCCCTGACTCAATCTTCTTAGACCCATGTTCTCCCTCCCCTTCTCTTCCTCTTAACTCCCTCTCCACTCACTGCCTGCCCACCCATTCCCAATATGCTCAGGAGATCTTGTCCCTTTCCCCTTCTGTGAGGGATCTTATATGAATCTCTTAGGTTCCTCCTTGTATCCTAGTTTCTCTGGTGGTGTTACTTATAGGCTGGCAATCCTTTGCTCTATGTCTAAAATCAATATATGACTGAGCCCATACCACTGATCCTCCCTTTTTTGTGACTGGTTTGCCTTACTCAGAATTATTTCTTGAAGTTCCTACTCATCCATTTGCCTGCAGATTTCGGGCATTTTGTTTTGTTTTGTTTTTTCCTCTGAGTAGTATTCCACTGTGTAAATGTGCCACATCTTCTTTATTCATTCTTCAGTTGAGGGAATCAGGTTGTTTCTAAGTTCTTGCTATTACAAATAATGCTGCTATGAAAAGACTTGAATAGATGTCTTTGTGGCATGGATGTGGATAGTGGGGATTGCCTCGTCCCCTGTGGTAGACTGACTCCCATTTTCCTGAGGAATCACCATACTTATCTCCACAATGGCCGTAGAAGTTTACACTTCCATCAAGAGTGGAGGAATGTTCCCTTTCTCCACTTACTCTCCATCATAAGTTGTCATTGATTTTTCTAATTTTAGCCATTCTAACAGCAGTAAGATGGAATCTCAGAGTTGTTTTGAGTTGCATTTCCCTGATGGCTAAGGGATGTTAAGCACCTAAGTGTCTTTCAGCCATTTTGGATTCCTCTTTTGAGAATTCTCTCTTCCGTTCTGTACCCCACATTTTAATAGGGTTATTTGGTGCTTTCATGACTACTGCCTTCAATTTTTTGTGTATTTTGGAGATCAGCCCTCTGTCAGATGTGGGGTTGGTGAAGATCTTTTCCCAGTGTGCAGGCTGCCGTTTGATCTTGTCAACTGTGTCCTTGCTTACAGAAGCTTCTCAGTTTGAGGAGGTCCCATTTTTTAATTGTCTTTCTCAGTGTCTGTGCTATTAGTGCTATGTTCAGGAAGTGGTCTCATGTACCTATTTGTTCAAGGGTACCGCCCACTTTCTCTTCTAAGAGGTTCAGTGTGGCTAGAGGTTGGATATAAAACCAGTTATTGTTTAAAAGAACAGTATGTGACACTATGTACTATTTCCAGCTAGTTTCCATTCTTGATAAAAGAGAACAGTACAAACCAAAGAGGCTTTTGGTGGTTTTCTGTTTAACTGTGAACATGTCTTAAGAGTTATGTTTCAAAGAAAATAAACTGACAGAAATATATTCTTTGTAAAATGCTTCAGTTGTAACAAGATAAAAGGAGGAAGGGTTTGTGAGTGTGTGTGCTTTGGGGAGGTGTGTGGAGATGACATGGATACTACAATAATGTAATGAAAGTCTTAGCTTCATTATTCTATGTTTATTGGAAATAAACAAAATACAACCAGAAAAAAACCATGAAATTGAGATTTGCTAATGTTATTTTTACCACCACAACTCATTATGCCAAAGAGTTCATCTATGTGTATGGCTTTTCTGAAATACTCTCAGGACACCAGACATACTTCCTTTTCCTGAGACTCAAATTCAGGACCTGAGATGGAAACTATCAACATCACAATATGTCCTCTATTCAGTGCCCTCCCATTTTTTGGTCTCACTGTTCCTTGAATTGTTCCTGCCCTAATATTTTCCCTACTGACTTCTAGCTGTAGAGAGAAGAATTTAAATTTACAGTTATTAAAAGGACATGGAAGCCCAGAAATATAATGCTAAGTTGTAAATACTTCAAACTACAATTCTTGCACTTGACCAACAGTAATGCTCTCCAGCTCTGGTATCACTATCTCCCTGCATGCTAATCTGAGGCAAATGGCAAGTGTTCCCCATTACTCAGTATAAAAAAACAGTAACTGCCTGTCACAGGCCTGGGAGAATCAATGAAGAAAAATTAGGGTTGGTCCAGTCTAAGTGTTTCAAAAATCAGTCTCTACTTCTTAAAAATGAAGTCCCTATCCTTGCTCAAAGGGTGCTCAGGGTCTTTGGACAGAAATTAGCATTAGAATTAGTCATTGACTGCTATTACACATACAGCAATTTTTAGAGACATGCACAGAAACTTTGCCATTTTGACCTAACCTGAACTCAACCCCAAGTCATCCCTGTTAATGTTGATGGGACCAGAAGTTTTGACTGGATGCCACTGCTGAACCAAATATATCATTCTAAAAGAGCTTGAAATTAAAATCTCAAAGCACAGTAATAGCAGATGTATATATGTATGTATGTATGTATGTATATATCCCACAAAATTGTGCCTTTTAATTACAAACGAAACTCATTCCAGCCCAATCACATAACTTCCTCAGCTAACCTGCACATACTCTATAGGGTTTTGGTCCAGTCCCCAGGCACAGTGCAGAACTATGAGCTTCCATCACTCCCCATGAAGTCAATGTCTCTAACATGGCCACATAAGTTGGACAGAAGGAGATGAAGAACATAAGTGGACAGAAAAAAATAAAGTTGGAAAAGAAAGGGTGCAAGGTAAAAGAAAGAGGAGGTTTAGAATAGAGTCAGGCAGATGAGGGAGGAGAACAAATTTCCACTGCCAGGGAGAATAGGCCAGGGAAATGGGGAGTGTTACAGCAGGAATAATGGCAGTGGTTCTAAAAGCATTAGGGTGTGCCATTGGCCAGCTGAATTCCTTGCTGATGGTCCATTTTGCCATGGACTGTGGAACTTTTTGGATTATCAGTTTTTATTTCTTAATGTCATCTCATTCCCTGCTGTTCTCCTCTCCCCTCTCCTCCCTTTTACTGCCCATCTCCCTCCCAGTATACTTCACAGATATCTTCTAATTTCCCTTCCCAGGGTGATCCATGTATTTCTCTTAGGGTCCTCCTTGTTATCTATCTTCTCTGCAGCTCTGGACTTTAGTCTGGTTATTCTTTGCTCTACATGTAATATTCATTTATTAGTGAGTAATACGATATATATATTTCTGAGTCTGTGTTACATACCTCACAATGCTTTTTTCTAATTCCATCCCTTTGCCTGAAAATTACATGAGGTTGTTATTATTTTACCACTGAATAGTACTCCATTATAAATGTATCACATTTTCCTTATCCATTCTTCTGTTCAGAGGCATCTAGATCGTTTCCAGATTCTGGATATTATGAATAATTTTGTTTCTTTTTTAAAAAGAGATTGTTTTTCATTTTCATAATTTTGGCTTTTTAAACAAAGTGTTTATAGACCTTCACAATGGTAAGTTATATTTAGAATTTCTTAGATGAGACTATGTAGTGATAAATAATTTATATTACTATGCCTGTTTTGAAAAATGCCATATAGTATATGTGAGATGTATTTATTAGCTTTTTTAAGAAATTAAAAAGCACACCCTGATCCCCTTTGGTAATGCACGATTTGTGTAAGGTTGTGGTGTGATGTAAGCTATCCAAAGATGTTATCGTTTGAGCTATCAATTTGTTCAAGGTACTTCCAAGGAAGTACATAAGAGGCAGGTCTCATGGGAAATAGGAATCAGCCTAAAGTCTAATGACTGGAATTCTCTTAATTCATACGATATGTTGATTTCCAAGGAGCGGCTGTGATTGGGTATGTACATTCCTTTTCAAATAGGATCTAAAATGGTTTGAATCTTGTGCTGTTCTAACGCAGGAGAGATGCATCTTCTTTGTGTATTTAGTCTTACTAGTCTGAACACTTGTAAGACAGCAAGATAGATTTCTCTCAAAACCAATAGGAGCCATAACAACATTCAAAACTTTTCTTAGCAAAAGTAACACAAAATACTAACATTTACAGTAAATGTATTTTATTCTGAATATAAAGACCACATGGGCCTTTGTCACATCTATTTGGAAGCTGAGTTCATGTACTGTGACTGCTAAGTGGTATAAACTCCTCAGATAATGAATTTTGTGATCATGTATTCCATTAGTCAGTAATTAACTGCACTGTCTTGGACAATCGATATATAATTTCATCCTTTGCCATATGATTTCATTTAGATCCCATGCCACTTTACTTTAACTGATTATAGGTCAGTTTTATGTCATTATTTTTAAATGACTTTCATTTTTAAACTAGAAGAGAATGCTACCCTAATTTATTGAAGACATTTTATAAATACAAATGTAATCCTTTGAATCTCCACTGTAGGGGATGCAGAGGTGGCTCAGTGGGAATGTAAATACCACACAAGTGTGAGGACCAGAGTTTGCCTCCCAGGCATATTAACATTGAACAGTCACCTCAACATGCCTGGGACCCCAAGCTCAAGGGGAGAATCCAAGGGTGGGACCTGCTGCCTAGCAACATGACCTAAAGGCATTCTTGTTCCTTTGGAAGTAGCAGGTTGCCAAGAGATGAGGTATCTCCTCCTTTATGACATCACCTCAGAGTGAGGGATAAATACCCTGAGACAGGGCCCAATTCAGCTATTGCTGGATGCAGACTAGTTCAAAGCTTCTGGTGACGGCTAGCCTTTCGAGGAACATTGAAATGAGTCTTATGTAGAGGTAGGCTGTCTCATTCAGTCTTTGTGCCTTTGGCCTTGAAGGGGAAGGAGGACTTAGGACACTAGAAGGTTCCATAGGTGTGACTAATTTCTAGGTATTACCCCAGATCCAGGTAATCAGGTGACCTAATGTAAAGGAGATTCTCAACAAAACAAAATCCAAGCCTACTTTTCACTGTAGCTTCTATACATAGTAATAGCATAGACCATGAGACTTTCCCAGAGGCTCCTGCTCTCATTCAGAGAAATGGGTACTGGATCTTACATAATTACATAATAATAAAAGGCCTACATAATTTAGTCTGGCCTTCTTTCCCCTCTGTGATTTTATGTATAATTCCCCACTCTTAATTAGCCACCTTTGTGTTTGGCTCTGCCTTTAGGACACCACTCACACTGTACTTTGTGTTCCTGACCTCATTCACACTCAGTGCTCATCAGCTCCTGTGTTTCCAGGCTTTAACGTTGGGAAGTGAGTGTAGATGGGGTTTGTTCCCCGTTTATATCCATAATTCCAGCTCCTTCAGGAGCAAGGTTCCCAGGAGAAGCCCCATGGGGGAGGAGAGCCTCTGCATAGCTTCAGGGAACAAAGAGTTGGGAGAAGCCTGGAGCAGCAGGAATTGTTCTCCTTGTAGGAAGAACCTGGGTGGGTAGGAACCACCTGGCACAAGGAGGAAGGACCTGGGTTGTGGTAAGGAAGGAGTAGGGAGGGGTATCCTCAGGGTTCCCCCTCATCCTGGGCTGATAGAACATAGCCAAGGGGTCCCTCCCTGGCCACCTCATTCCACACTGCAGCTTGTAGTCTTCAGGCAGCTGCTGCTTTTGAGTTTGGAAAAGCACTGTGGTATGGTAGAAGCATAAATAGCAACTGCAGTGTCAGGCTCCTACTGAGACCACTCACCCTCCCTGTGTGTTTCCCTGGGGATGAAGATGGCATTGGTGAAAGATGGTGAGCAAGGCAGTTGTGGCCAGTAGGAACCGAGCTTGCCCTGGGCAGCCATGGAGCTCTGTCCCCTTGAGTCCTAACAGATCTTTCCTCTCCTCCTGTCTTCACCTGGCCTGCAGGCATGATGGAGGACGAGGAGAGAAGGAGGAAGATCGAATATGGCAGGGCTAAGGTAGGACCCTGGCGGCCTGCGCGGTTATTCCTGGGCCAGGGGGTAGAGTGCAGTGCAGAGGAGCAGGGCTGTGGGGCAGGGACAGGGACTGGGGCTGGAGAGAGTTGCCCACTCTGGCTACAGCAGACCTGATACCTGCACTAACAGCCTCCTTTCTCCCTGGTGCCACACAAAACCCTCTCTTAACCCCACCATAAACTGCTCATAAATAGCTCTGCAGCCCAGGTCCTTAACTTTCTCATTGGAGTTTGTTGACTGGTTTGCTCTTTGAGTGTTCTGAGTGGGTGTTTAGTCATTTTCTTTATTCTCAGGGACACCTGTGCTCTGATCACAAACCTCCTGCATTTAGGTGTGTGTGTGTGTGTGTGTGTGTGTGTGTGTGTGTGTGTGTGTGTGTGTGGTGTGTATGATTGTCCTGTGACAGCTACCTCGCCAGTAGGCTGAGTGTGCCACAGGTGGTGAACTTGGCTGTTGGTGTGTTTTTAGAAATATTATTCCTTCTTCTTTTCTTCTTCTTCTCCTGCTCCTTCTCCCCCTCCTCTTCCTTCTACTCCTTCTCCTCCTTCTCTTGTATATTTGTGTAAAATGTCTTTTGGAGTTGTGTGGAATTCTGACCATTGAATGTTTCTATAAATTAAACAGCTCATGTAGAATTGCTGTTAATGAATTTATTATGTATTTGGTGAGTTCAATTTAGTGTGGGTATGGGTATATGGCAAGACCTGTATATAATCCAGAATTATATGTAGGTATCTGTCAGTGGGCTTAATGAATAATTTCACACGGGAAATGAATGTAATGATTTCTTTCTGAAATGACCTCTTTGAGCTTATTTTGCCCTCCTTGATTACTAAAACGAAGTTACCTTTGAGATATGTTGTCATACGTTGGGACAATTAAGATATTTTTAAAGGTTTTTCCTATTGTACTGGCTGGCTTTGTATCATGACACAAGCCACAGTCATCAGAGAGGAGGGAGGCTCGATTGATTCATAGAAAATTAATTGTATAAAAAAGGAAGTTCAGGCTGGAGAGATGGTTCAGTATGCAAAGTATTTCTTATGTAAGCAAAGTTTAGGCCTCCAACATCCATATAATAATCCAAGCCTGGGGGTTGTGACTCCTATATCACATCACAGGGAAACATAGATGGAGGCAGGAAAGATGCCTGGAATATGCTGGCCAGACTACCTAGCCAACACTATGAGCTACTGCTTCAGTGGTGAGTGATAGAGGATGGTACCTGCAGTCAACCTCTGGCCTTGCATTTGTTTACACACTCAGGGAAGAACACCTGCATTCACATGCACACACACATACTACTCACCAGCAAACTCAGAGAAATCTAGGAGAAAGCAGTTGTAGTTCTAGTTGGTAAACACACAAAAGTTATACCCTTTTTTTTGATATTAAGAATGGTCTTTATTGTATATCCTACTAGCTTATATACCCCAGCACCATTTGGAGGAGGGGAAAGCAGAGGGGGTGGTTTGGCATCTCAGATTCCAAGGACAGGTTAGGGTGCTTTCAGGGATCTGGAAGCCAAAATAACATTTTGCATTAGAAAGCATGTCTCCTGTTTTCCAGCTATTACAATTGCCTGCCCTGAGGTCAACAGGAGGGGATGTGAATTCTTAGCCTAATTCCTACAATCCCCTTTTTTTTATTATTTTCTATGAGATCCCCTTGGTTTAGGTTCTGCAGGGTATGCCACCCCTTACCCATCTTCAGGGGACCCCATGTCTTATGCGGGAGGGGGGGGGCTTCACTGCAAGTTGCCCCTCACGGGGGACCAATATTTAATTATGGCTGTGAGTTTAGTGTTACTAAAATACAAGCTAGATACAATTCTTGATGGTTTGAAGCCTGAGGTGAAGCCTGCTGTGTCTCTATTAAGAAGAGGTGTGATGATTTTTTTTTCATAATGATTATACTGGAATAATATTTTGTAGCCTCTACTCTGCCTTAATTATTGTCATTAGTAGTTTGAATTAATATTATTAATAAGGCTTCACTATAGTTCACCCATCATTGTGGTATATATGAGATGATAATTCTGACAAGATGATGGTATATTATGTGCCCTTGTCCAATGGCAGAAATGTTGTATATTATTAAAGAAGTCTGTTACCTTTTATATTTTTCTTTCTGCTATGGCAGCTGAAATTGTTTGCTGCTCTTTTATCCCTAAATGTTTTAATACACATCAGTATTGTTTATAAATTTCATTAGTGTTTAACATTTTAGATATAGCTGTGTCATTGTTTTAATTTTTAATGACTACATTTTCAAAAGGAAAAAAAATAAAAGATTAAACATTCTTTTCAAATTAAATTTCAAGTTAAATTAAGGAAGGTCTACTGCTGTGGATGGTAAGTGAATTGTATGAATGATATGCAAATGATTGAAGGCTAGAAAGCATCAGTCTCTGAAATTTAGATTATTTCTATTATTTCCTTTATAGATAAGGGTGCACAGACCAAAGTTAGAGCTAAATTTTGGGCACAAGCTAATTATCTTTAGCATTAAGTTACAATCCTAGGAAACACATGAAGACTGATACTCTTGACCTCTTTGTGTGTGTGTCATTCCTGAAACATGTGAAATCTTAATTACTCTGAGCACCTGCCTCATTCTCCATCTTCTGGTGCTGAGTTGATTTTCTTTCTTTCAGTTTCACTGTTTAGTCCTGATTCAGAAACATCCAGTTCCTTTGCAGCATAATAGTAATTCTCTATTAAGGGCAGCAAATGTGTCCTTTGTTTTGTCACTCCATTTTAATGATTGTTTCAGTTAAATAAAATGACCCAGAGTTTTAATAATGATAGAAAGAAATCTTAGATGATAATTCTGCTTTGTCTCCCACCCACCCCAATAGCTTGCTCAATATAGAGCAAGAAAGGCCCAAAGTAATGAGAAGTCTAAGAAGAATATTAAAAAATATTCAAATTGTGAACAACATCAACAGTGCTTGAATAATAATGAAAGAACTTGTCATAAATCCAAGACCAACGGAACACCTAATCAAGTCCTGGTTGAAGTGAGTGCTTCCAGTTTTTCTGCATAGTTCTGAATTGTGTAAGGAGAGTGGCCATCAGCACCCCATGCAGTTTAATGATGACTTTTGTTCCTTGCAAATTCAGCAGTATGGCTAAAATATTTAATAACATCTGAGGGAGCCTTGTAGGCTTCATTCAATAGCTATTTCTTGAACAGTCATAGTGTAGAGCTGAGGAAGGGAGATGGAAAAACAACACTGTACTACCATTAGACCCATGTCCACAAGAGTGCATCTGCTTCTCAAGAATACAGGTGATGCCAACTCCAGCCCCATGTGTGTTACTTGGGTAGCTTTGAAAGGGTAATATTGGAAGTATGAGTGGCAATCAGTTAAGAGTCAACAAAAAACCAAGGGAAGCAACTTGTGTGCAGAAAGTGAAGTATTGTGAAGATAAATAGCTGTGTGCTATATGATCTTGTAACAGGAGTATCGAGTTCATATGGATTCCAATGTGAAAGGGTAGGGTGGTGGAGTGTTTGAAATTGTCCTCAGGCCGAGTCCATAGTAAGTGCCAAATGATTCCTAATTTCCCAATCCCTCTCCCGTTTGAATGGTGCAACTTTCTGAAATGGTGTAATTAGAATGGATTATAATGGTTAGTATGTGGTTGGCTCACTAACCACCATGAGAAATAGAGGCACAGGTTGCTCATGTGAGTATTAGGAGGATGAATATCATTTGGATTCTGTGCCACAGCATATTTATGTAGAAATAAGATTAAAATAGTTGGGGATTGTACTATTTTGTGTTTCTATTGCTGTGACAAAATACCATGTCCTGAAGTAAGGAGGGGAAGACAGGGTTTATTCAACTTACACTTCCACATTGCTGTTTATCACTGAAGGGAGTTAGGACAGGAACTCAAAGAGTACAGGAACTGATGCAGAGGCCATGGAGGGTTGCTGCTTACTGCTTTGCTTCCCATGGCTTGCTCAACCTGTTTTCACATATCAGAAACTTCAGCTCTTGGGAGATTGAAGAGGGATGTGGTAGTTTCATTGATGTTATTAGAATAAATAGCCCCAATAAAAGTAACTTAGGAGAAGAAAGTGTTTATTTGACTTATTTGACTTATGAATGTGAGTTCTAGTCCACCATTGCAGGTTAGTCAAGATCAAAGTAGCTAGTCTCATCACATGTAACAATCAAGGGAGAATAAATGAGTGCATACCTAGAATTCAGGTCCTTTCTCTACTCTTAAAAAGTCTAGGACCCAAGACCAGCAATTAGTGCTATATAGAGTGGGATCCATCTTTCCACATCCAGGTTATCCAATTAAGAAAAGTTACTCACAGGCAAGCCCACAGGCCACCCTCCTGTAGGTGAGTCCTCATTGAGCCTCTCCCCAGGTGATTCTAGATTGTATAGAAGACACTTAAAGCTAAATATCATCTGAGATGACTGGGGAGTTAGAGGCATGCCTGGGCTGTGGATTGAGACTTTGTAGTGGGGAAGTAGGAAAATGGGAAGAGGGAGACACACTAAAAACATAACTGTGTGTATTGTGGAACAAGCATTTGTGCTTCCCATATAGAAATCTTTCCCTTACATGCCTCAGCCGCTTTCTCTAATTATTCCAATGATGAATTTGTAAACACTGAACCATTTTTCTTAAGGTAATCAGTGCTAGATTGCTGTGAGTCACTGGTTCCATTTTGTTGAATAGATAATACAAGTCTGTCAAGAAGGCTAAGTTGGTAAAGACACTGAGGCACAAGCATGGTGGCCTCAGTTCAATTCCCAGAACTCATGACAAGGGGAAAGAAAATTGATTCTGCTACATTTTCAATTAACCTCACATTTGACATAGTGTTCTCATCACCCCATGGCAGCACATGCAAATTAATAAATACAGTAAAATATAAGTACAACAGCAATTGTTACACTATCTTTTTATTTGTATTTATGTTTAAAGACTCCTTATTTAGTATATATTGTTAAATCTTTAGAATTGAAGTGTGGTTAACATGTATGTAGTGAGTAAGAGGACATGAAGGAGACACACACACATGAACACACAAACTACAGACCATGTCTGAACAAAATTTCACTGAATCGCCTGTCCTCTTAAGGCACACCACAGCCTTGCTGTCCTTAGAAACATGAAGCAGCACTTCACCTTTATACTAGGGGTCATTTTTAAGCAGTGAGATTAGCAATTAAAAAGTGGCAAAATGTGTCACTATGTACTCTGGAAGGACAGTGACTTTACATAGTGAGAAAGAAGAAAGGAGATGAAATCCTGTTCTGTATACTCTCCATTTTCCCAGTCTGCTCATGTCCTCAAATTGATTTGGGGGCTAGCAAATACATTTCATAAGGAGCTGAGTTCATGAAGGAAAGAGTATGAATAACAAAAATTAACTATACTCTTATATATAAAATCTGTAAATATGATTTTATTTTTTTATGTTGATAGTATTATTTGATGTATAAATTTGAGAAGAAATGGTGCGGGACAGGTGAGATGGTTCAATGCTTAAAGTCACTTGCTGGAAGAACATAATATACGTGTGTGTGTGTGTGTGTGTGTGAGAGAGAGAGAGAGAGAGAGAGAGAGAGAGAGAGAGAGAGAGAGAGAGAGAGAGAGAGAGAGAGAGAAAGTATGTATGTATGTTTGCCACAGTAATTCTTTTTGCAATATGTGTCTTGAGTTTTTCAGGGTCAGCAAGTCAGTTAAGATTTACACAGTGAGCTATGAAGTAAAACTTGTAGGAGAACCTCTTATCACCAGTGTCTTAGGGCTGGAAGTCAAGGAGAAGGTCTATGTTTATTTGCACAAGAAACTAAACCTAGCCCCTTCCAGAGCTCTGGACTTAGGTGTGGCATAGGCCTTCAGGAAAGTTTACTTTTCCTTGAGGATGAGCAAAGGGCTTGACTATTTTTTATTTTTATCTTTATTTTCTCAGGGGAACAGGTGGGAGTAGTAAATCTCTGAGCTAAAATCTGGAGTGGGAAGCCCATTGTGAACGGGTTCTTTTAGCACAAATTTTACTTTATTTTTTCATAATTTGTTTTGAGTAAAGCTTTTAAAAAAATGTGTGGATTTTCATTAACCATGGGGACTTTTCAGTTGGCACTAATGCTGTGGGGTGACTTTGCCTGAGGAACTATTAAGTGGAAGAGATCTCTTTATGATGTCCTGTCTTCCCATGACGGTGATAGCCTTGTGCCATTTGTCTTAGTTTTTTTTAAATATGATCACCATTTCTTTGGTCCAGAGATAGAGAACATCAAAACCTTTCTCTTACTCTAAATGTGTCAGCAATTAGTGTATTTCTTTATTTCAGTGTGTTGCAGGTTCGAAATAGACAAGATTACTATTTATAATTAAATTGACATTTTGTATTGGTAATATGGGAAGAACAAGTGATATATAAAAAATTTAAAGTACATTTGAGCAAATTATGTACTAGTAGACTGACCAGGAAAATAAGCAATGATGGATAAATAAATGGAAATCTGCATCACACTATGTAAAATTAACTCTGTGGTCAGTATGGTTTTAAAATCACAACCTCTATAAACTACCATTTGAGAGAACTATGCCGAAAAAATGATGGGAGAATTTCAGAATTATAAAAATGAGTACAAACTTAAGACATTCCTGTCAAGCAAACCAGCAGGAGAGACAGACTCAGTCACAAAAGCACAGGGAAATAAGCACAGAAAGTAGATGAACAGAGGAAAAATATTTAATAACCATTTGTATATTATTCTGCAAATCAAGAAACTCCCAAAGTGGAATTTGGGTGGGGGTCAGAGTGCAAAAAAACCAAACCAAACCAAAAAAAACTTGAAACCAGAAAGAAGTCAGCAGAGTAATAAGAAATAACAAAGTATCCTCAATAATAGTAGTCCCTGCTTTCCAATGGAAAGATAAAATTGGCTGATTGAAAAAAATAAGGCAATCATTTGTTGTCTGTGAGAAATATGTCTCACTGGTAAAGACACACTGGACTTAATGTGACTATATCAGAGGAGTCTATATCCAAGGTAAGAGAAACCTTCAAAACAACCACAGGAGTATGTGTACTTATATCTGAAGAACTAGTATATATACTAGTTCTTGCAGACCTTGAGTATGCCTGAGCCAGTGAATGCTGCAATGCATGAGAAGGAGACCTTCGAGTATTGCCTGTTTTACATGTTTGATTTTTATTACTGTCTTATTCCAACTGGGAACTTTCCTCCACTCATTGAGCTCTAGTGCTTCTGATGCTTAGTCATGGTTGCTAAAGTATTTATGGAAGCTCTCTAGGTTGGTGCAAACATTTCTATGATTACACAGTTGGGTTTCGGCTTTTCCCATGCTCCCTGGTAGAAGAGAAAGCAATTAAGAGCACAAGTCATGATTATGAACAGTGTACTGAAGAGCCTTCCTCTGGGGGCTCCTTCGGTGACCCTGTCAACTATAGTAGCCTGTTGGCTGGGCTATCAAAGTGATATTCTTTCATCTTGGGGAATAGCAGACAGATATAGAGGAGAGGAAAGCCAAAGAGGTGATGAAAAAGCCTTTTCAGGGGCTGAGGAGATGGTGTAGCTCTAAAGTGCTTGCTTGTCCTGGATTTGGTTCCTCAGCACCCATGGGAAATCCAGTTGTGATTGTTAGTTTCTGTAATCACAGCACTGGAGAGGTCAAGACATGAGGATCCCTGGGGCTTTGGCTCAGGCATTCTAGCTGAAACAATGAATGTCAGGTTCCAGCTACAGTTACCTCTCTCAAAATATTAAGAAGGAGAGTTGTCCAGAGCAGTCTTTGCAGTGCTACAATCGGAGCCAGCTGAGTGGCCCCAAGTCTGTACCTGGGTAGGGGAGTGTGGATCAGGGAAAGTCTAGCTATAGAAAATAAAGGAATCAGAGAGACAGAGTAAAGGTCAGGAGGGCAGATCAGTCAATACTAAAATGCCACAAATTTACTTTTCACCACAAAAAAAAAAAAAAAAAACAAACAACACAAAAAAAAAAACAAAACAAAACCAAAACAAAAAAGAACACAGTATCATGTATATGGAGCAAACAAACCTTTCTCCCTCAATTATTCTAAGGGTTCAGTAACCACACCTTAGCCACAAATTCTTTTTTCCTAGCCTTAAGGTCAGGAGTAGCCATACCTCAGATTCAACTTCTCTTTCCTTAGCCTTGACAGTCAGAAGTAGCCACACCTCAGATTCAGGTCTGTTGTTATTTAAGAGGGCCAAAGCATCCTTCTATAGCTACACCTTTTACCTTTAGGTCTTGTGACTTGCTGACAGCTTTGAACTCTCTGCCCTTGTGCCAAAATAGAGTGCAGCCATCTTTATGGGCACCCACAAAGTGTGGTTGAAAATGACATCTGACATTGAACTCTGACCTCACATACATACACTGAAAGCCATAGCAGTCTGTAGCCTGCCCAATTACACTTTACACAGAGAAGCAGTATGAGGGAAATTAGTGGTGACTGGCAGAGAAAAAGATGCATTCAAGTGGTTGAGGAATGACTAACATTTGAACTATTTATATGTCTTTTTGATGAGTAAAGTGCTAGGCACACAAGCATGAGCTTGGATCCCTAGAATCCAATAGAAAGTATGAAAGTTGTGTGTGTGTGTGTGTGTGTGTGTGTGTGTGTGTGTTGTGCCTGCGAATGCATGCGTGCTTGAGTGCCTGTGTATTCTTTGAGTTGGCAGAGACAGGATGCCTTGTGCTAGCTGGCCAGTGAATGTAGCTGAATTTTCCATCCCTATTCTTAGTGAAATACACTTGTCAGTTAAATTACAATCAGTTTAAGATCATAATAAATAAATCAAGAAACTTTTTTTTTTATCTTTTTTACACTTAAATGGCTGCTGTTTTGAAAACAAAAAAGCAGGGTAGCCTACAAATGTTGAGGATATATAATATATATACTATGATAGTAAATTTTATACTGTGTAAAGGGACTCAGCTTACTAACAAAGCTTTCCTGGATGTATTTCTATTTATTTTTGATAATTAACAAACCAGTTATCTACTTTTTGTAGTGAAGAAATCCTGTTTATGCTGTTAACGTATATATCTCATACTTATATCTCATAAATAAAGCTAGTTTATGTCCTACAGAACTTGCAGGGGGTAGCAATGTTTTTAAAAGGAATTCGCTGTGATCTTAAAGTTTCATCCCTCTCCCTGAGGAATGTTGCTAGTAATGAATTATTAAAAATTGTAGATCTATTTAGGATGAAGAATTTGAACTTGAAAATTCTTATTCTGAACAAGTAGATCAGTGTAGTCACACCCTGTGGAGATGATGGAAATTGAAATGGCTAGAAGACAGCATGAGATTGAAGAACTAACTCAACAACTGGAAGGAATGAGGGCCACCTGTGGGACTGAAGACTTGCAGAGGGTGCATTCACCTCCCGTGGCTTTGCTTTGTTACACACGTGAATGGCTTGCAATGGCAATGTGGGTCATTTCATAATTTTTTCTTCTTGTACATAGATAGCATGAACAAGCCCCTTTAATATAAGGATTGCAGGATCACAGCTGCAATATCCAGACTTACAAAATTTAACTGTGTCAAGTAGTTAGAGTGAAATCACTCGTGTAAGACAGATGTCTTTTTGTGATCAGTCTGGGAGAAAATTTGTGAAAACCACAAAAATGTGTGACGTAAACCCATTAACCCAATAAGAATGTCAGCAAGTCCTTATAAGTCATCTCAGAGGTTACAGTGACATCAGCTATGTATGGAAGTCACGATGAAGTGGGACACTGATAAAAATGACAGCACACTTCCATTCCATCCTCTTCAGAAACAAGCTGGGGTTAAATGTGTCTGTTGGTGTTGCCTAGAGTCACATCGGTTCACTCCAAAGTGTAAAGACGATTCTTATATAGTAAACATGGAAAAGTCAAGCAAAATATATTCTTGTCCTTCATGCATATACATGATTTCAAAGTCAGTTTTAAAATAAAACTAATTTGGACAGAATAGTAGCTTTCATGGATGATTACTTAACTGTGGGGACGTGGGGGAGAAACCTAAAAGCTAACATTTACTGTTATCCTGGTTTCTATTAGTTACATGAATTTGAATCTGCCATGAAACAACGAGACACCATCATTACTCAGCTAACTGCTCAATTGCAGGAATCAAGAAAAGAGACAGCTGAAATGATTAAAACAGTTTTCCAATTGAAAGATCAAAGTAACAAATTACAAATTCAATTCCAGCATGTAAGTATTATGAGTACAACAAAGTGGATTAGTTTTTAAGACATGAATTACATACTTTATTCCATTCAAGGGCAAATCAAAACTTCCTATGAAGCCCTTTGCTGCTTTTAGTGTACTAAAAGAGTACTTTAGTGTACTATTTTAGCATACTGAAAACATTGGTACATTTGTGTTGATATTTGTAACCAAATTTGTTTGTCTGAGACAGAGTTTCTCTGCAGAGCTTCCAAGTCTTTTCCAGAAACTCACTATGTAGACAAGGCTTGCCTCCTCACAGAGATCCTCCTGCCTCTGCCTCCCGAGTCCTGAGATTAAAGGCATATGCTGCCACCACTACACAACCTACCTCAAAACTGTAATTCCTGTTTCATGAGTGGTTTCCTGATATTATTTTTACCCCCTATTTCTATTTTGAAAGTCTACAAAATCTTGCCAGGGTGGACTGAATGGAATTTTGCAGATATCACTCTGTAGTTGCATTGGACCTTTGCAGTCCTGGCATGGTTTTAGTCAGGTTACAACGGGTATCTGGATCTACAACTTCCATTTATTTTAAGTTTAACATGGGAAACCTCCCTGGTAATTTAATGTCAAGGTAACCGCAGTTGAGAAAATGCCTCCATAAGATTTGCCTGTTAGGCATTTTCTTAATTAGTGATTGGTGCTAGAGGGCTCAGCCCATGACAAGTGGTGCCATTTTGGGGAGGGGTCCTGTTTTCTCTAAGAAGGCAGGCTGAGCAAGCCATGAGGAGGAAGCCACCATGCACCTCTGTATCAGCTCTTGCTTGAAGGATCCTACCTTGTTTGAGTTCCTGGCTTGACTTCCTTTGAAGATGAACTAGGACATGGACATAAGGCAAATAAACCCTCTCCTTCACAGCTTCCTTTTGTAAGTATACTGGTGTCCTACAGAATTTAGGGGTAAAAATACAATCAAGACTTTGAAAGAAATTGAAAGTGGACTCTGAAAAGTCACCAGAAAGAAGCAATATGTTCCTGTCTCACTTCTCATGGGACTGTGGGTGGCCTCAGTCCTAGTTCCCTCACTGGACCTGCTTTCTCTGAACAATTTTTGAAAGATAATTTATGGCTCATTCAGTCCAGGTCTCAAACCCCTGAAGTGAAGACACATAACAGTGATCCAGTGTCTACAGAACAGGCCTCCAGAATTCTGTTCACAAACAGTCACTTGGGGGTTCAGTATGTTGAAGTTTCTTTCTGTTTTCACCTTACAGGCTTGTGAGATATTGCAGAGCAGCACCACTTATACCTCTGTTGGTGGGCTAGTTCTCATCAAACAGCAGGTTCTTGCCCAGCAGCAGCAGCTGGAAAAACAAAACCATCTGTTAAAGGATTATCAGAAAAATGAGGCAGAATTAAAAACTCAAATCAACTTTCTACAGGAGAAAATTAAATTATATGAAATGGTAAATATAGATGTCGGCTAGCTTGTCACAATTTTGTAATTTTCTTATTCAAGTGCCTTATGAATGTGAATTAGAAACTTTTATAATTAAGTCAAACTGCTAATATGGAAAATAATTTATTTTCTAAAGCTATTGAGAACCTCATACTAACTGTAAGTATCACACCAATATAGTTGTTGAGATTGTTCTGTCCTCTACTGTGTCCCTTAAAGTGGTTTGCATATGTTACCTCAAGTCTCAGTAGAACGTAAACTGTAAGTCAAATATCTACCTTGTCCCATCTGAAGTCTTCCCATCTAGTTTAGCTATGATACTGAAATTGTGAAAATACCTTTGTCACAATGTAAAATTCTGTAGATTTATTACAAAAAGAAATGCAGTGGATTGTTTATGCAAATTATGTTCTAAGTTTTGTAAACATTTAGGTACTAAGGTTCTTTAGGGAATAGGATGGCATTATGCACCACATAGATTATAATCTTAACTTCTAAATGAACTCATCCTGAAAGGTTTGCTTTCACTGATTTTCCAATAAAAAATGAAAACTCAAAAGTGATTTGTTGCTGGCTGTATTAGTCCCTTACCAGAATTGGAATTCAGATGGCTTGGTGCAGGGCAGAGCCTTGTACAACACTGCCTTTTCATGTGGGGAAAAAAAAAACATAATCAATAGCAAATCAAAAGCACAATCTGATACTGAGTTGTTGGCTCAAAAAATTCATTTTAGGTATTATGTGAGTCCTGAGCTAGAGCAGAGGTGAATCAGGGTGTTCTAAGTTCCAGAGGCTGATTAAAAATTCAAATGTAAGATTATTGGTTTGCAACCATCAACAATCAAGGGGAAGGCCTTATTTCTGTCCTTTGGATTTTGTTTTCTTCCCATGGACAAATGAACTTAAAAAGACAAATACTAGTTAGGACTTTCTTAATGAGCAGATGGGTGGGTGTTAGCAGACAGGCATTGTTGGGGCATTAAACTGTGGTGAACTGATTAATGCATCTTATTCTAGTAGAGTTTATGCCTGTGCGCTGGAATTATTCAGTCCTGTTTATACCAATTTCAAACATTGTTGCTTTTTCTTCAATTGAGTAAGTATATTGTGTATGTTTGGATGATCCTGCTATCTCCTGACTGCTGTGTCTATGTTAGGTATGCCTGGCTTAGAGTATTGTTTTCTAGAGGGACCATAATTGTCAAAGGCTGAAGACACTTTTGTGTTTTTCCATGAACTGAACTTAGATGGGTACACACAGCACCTCCTTCAGAGGGCTTCCTTCTGTCTGAGCTTTGATATTTTTTCTGTCTGTGTATTATACATCCAATCAGAATTCCTTTGAAATTTGCTTGCTAAGGACCTTTGCAATATAATTCACCTGCTGTGGTCAGTTCTGTAGATTTTATTTCATGCTTAGTATTTGTGTCTGAAGCCCTTGCCCACAGAGAAAACTAAAGAACAGATGGAAACCTCTGCCCAGGCCTCTGTTTCACCTGGTGCTTTGATGAGACTGTGATATGCCTGTGCCTGGTGTGTTGCTGTGGGCGGAGCTGTTACTTACAGTTGTATAATTGACATCAAATGGGAACTGCAGATCCTTTTATGTTTCCAAGTTTCTGCTTGATATGAAATCGTAGTTGTAGCTCCATGTGCTATATATACTAATTTTTCATTGACGTCCCTTAATTGTCATACAGTGAAATGAGGACAGACCCAAGAAAATGTTTCTTATCATAGGAACATGTTCAGATCACTAGGGTTTATGGGAGTAGACTGAACTTACTTTTACATCTTTTTGTCTGAGTAGTCTGACAGTGATTAATATTATAATTACCTATCAGAAGATTACAAAAATGGGATATTAATCAGTTAATTTAAAAGTGAAGATATAACTATTTTGCAAAGATTTTTGGATTCATTATTACACTTATTTATTTGCCTGGAGAGTGGACTCAGGTCATCAGAACTGTCTCATCAGACTAGCAGTCTTTAATTTTCCTTCATTCTTTTTCTAATTCTCACACATGCTATGGAAATCAGGGTGTAGGCTTTTAATTTTAAAGTGTGTTTCATTATTTATTATTTTAACATTTTTCATAGCATATATTGTTATCATTTTCCTTCCTGTTCTTCCAGATTGACCCTACCCAGGTTAATTCAAATTTTGAAACAGCAAATGTAATTCAGTATTTCTTCCTAAGAAGGTCTGAACTTCTGTAGAATTCTTATTTGCTCCTAACTGTCTTATCATGGGGACAACTGAGGGGTGGGCACAACAGCTACTTTTCATAGAATGATGTAAAAATTTGACTTTCATTTGTCTTTTGTTAAAATTAAGCACCAAAGTTATCAGAAATTGTTATAATTTCCTTTTTTTTTTCCTCCTGAAGGAAGAAGATGAAAAGGTAGAAAATGCTAATAAGATACAAGAACAGCAGGCAGTCATTGAGGTGTGGCAGGAAAGAAAGGCTATAGAAGAAAAGCGGAGTGATGCTCTGCAGAGGAAGTTAGAGACTGCTGCAAAATTAATAGGAGATCTAAAAGGACAGCTTAAAAGACAGGACAAAGAGACCCAAAGATTAAAATTGGAGCTAGCCAGTTCTAAAGAAAAAGAGAACACCTATATTTTACAAATGAAATACTTCAAGGACTCAGTTGAAGGCCTACAGAAGAGATGTTACCAAGTTCACCAAACTGACACCGGCATAGAGCAGAGCACGGAAAGCGAAACAGAGAGGAAATTAGACAACCTCCAAATGGAGCTTGATGATAAATATGAAAGGGAAATAATACATGTGGAAGACGAATTAATAAAAGAACACAAAGCTCAGATAGAGAAACTTAAATATCACCACAAAAGTGAAAGGGACTCTATTTTAATATCGTATGCAAGGTCAAAATCCCAAGAAATGAAACTGCAGCAGTTGCGAAGCCAACTCCTCTCCAGTCATGCAGAAGAACTTTCCAAATTAAAAGAAGAATTAGAATTAAACTTTCAAACATGTATTGAAAACCTTAGAGATAATTTGGCCATTCATGTCAACCATCAGATATATGAGTTACAAAAGGAAATCTGTAAGACGATGGAAAGGATGCAGTGTGAAAACCACAACTTGATGAGTAAGCAGAATCAACTAACTTTAGAAATTTCTGAGCTAAGAGATTTATAGCAGTGACATATTGATTTGAAATTCGAACAAATTACTCTTCAGATTAATGAGCTTAAAAAAGAAATTGATATCCTCAAACTGGAAGAGAAGGAAAAGTGGGCACTTGAGCAGGAAATTCAGGACTTACCACTTAAAACCGAGCTAGAAAAACTGCATCAATCGTTAGTGGTTTTGATCTTAACCATTCTGATCCTTGTAAGATGGAATCTCAGAGTGATTTCTATGTGCATTTCCCTGTTAAGGATGTTGAGCATTTCTTTAAGTGTCTTTCTGCCATTTGAGATTGTTTGTTGCGAATTCTCTGCTGAGATCTCTACCATATTTTTTAATTGGATTATTTGGTAGTTTAATATCTAGTTCTTTAAGATCTTTGTATAGTTAGGAAAGCAGTCCTCTGTGACATGTGACGTTGGTGAAGACTTCTCCTATTCTCTAGGGAACAGTTTTGTCATGTTGACTGTCTTCTTTCCATTTACAAGGTTCTCAGTTTCAGGAGGTCCCATTTATTAATTGTTGCTCTCAGAGTTTGTACAACTGGTGGTGTACTTAGGGAGTGGTCTCCTGTGACTATGCATTCAAATGTATTTCTACTTTCTCTTCTTTGAGGTTTAGTGTGGATGGATTTATAATTGAGGTCTATGATCCATTTGGACTTGAGTTTCATGCATGGCGATAGATATTAATCTATATGTGTTCTACATGTTGTCTGCCAGTTATACCAGCACCATTTGTTGAATATGTTTTCTTTCTTCCATTTTATATCTTTAGCTTCTTTGTCAAAAATTAGGTGTTCATGGGTTGTGAGTTGATATCAGTCTCTTGGATTTGATTCCCTTGGTCCTCCTCTCTGTTTTTATGCCAATACCAAAGTGTTTTCATCATTATAGTTCTATGGTAGAGCTGGAAGTCAGGGATGCTGATGTCCCCAGAAGATCCTTTATTTTGCAGGATTGTTTAGGCTATCCTGAGTTTTGTGTTTTTCCATTTAAAGTTGAGTATTTTTTGATCAAATTCTGTGAAGATTTGTGCTGGGACTATGAAGGAGATCACGTGGAATCTGTAAATTACTTTTGGCCATTTTCAGCATGTTCATCCTTCATATACAAGAACATGGGATTTCTGAAATTTTCTGTAATTTCTTTAGAGACTTCAAGTTCTTGTCATACATTTATTTCACTTGTTTGGTTACAAAAACCCCAATACATTTTATGCTATTTGTGACTTATTTGAACAATGATGATGCTTTGATTACCTTTTCAGCCTGTTTGTCATCTGTATATAGAATGGCTACTGATTTTTTAAAGTTAACCATGTATTCTGCCATATTATTGAAGCTGATGTAAGAGCTATCTCTTAGAATTTTTGAGGTCACTAATATATACTAACATGTCATCAGCAAACAGGGAACATATGACTTCTTCTTTTCCAAATTGTATGACTTTGATCTCCTTTGTTGCCATCCTGTTAGAGCTAGAATTTTCAGTACTATGTTGAATAGGCATGGAAAGAGCAGGCAGCCTTGCCTTGTCTTCTTCCTGATTTCAGTGGGATTGTTTTGAGTTTCTCTCCATTTAGTTTGATGTTGGCTGTTGGGTTACTGTATATTTCCTTTCTCACATTTAGGTACTTACAATTAGGAATGGGTAATTTTTAAGTCCTCAATAGAATTGCTCTTCTGAAAATATCAGAGTTGAAGAATCACTTAAGAAGGAAGCTAAGTTTTCATTTCAAGACTTCTTTGGCATCTTAATTTGATAAGATTTAACTTGTATTTGCATGCATTCCATTGTTTGTGTTGATATAGTCTTCAGATAGCCCCTACGGTGTTTTGTAGTGAGAATTGATTGTTCTATTAGTAGGTAATAAAGTGGTTTAGTAAGTAATGATCACTCTTTCTGAACAGAGGAAAAGACAAAGGAAGACATGATTAAAATCAATTATTTTTTTTTTTTTTGGCACTAGTGTTGAATCCCAGGTCCTGGACATATTAGCCAAAATACCCTACCTGTTTTTAAAAATCGTGAAGATTCATTTGTGGAAGGTTTATTAGAATTTTGCAATCATGTATTTAGTGGATAACTATGTGAATATATTTTTTGTGTTGGGGTGGAAATCACTGATGTATACTCTTCCATTGAATGGAAATATCCAGTCTTTGAAATTGATCTGAGACAGTTACTTTGCACAATAGACACTAAATTTGGAATAAGTTAAAATGTGTCTTGTTTTAAAATACCACTTGTTGGAAAAGTTACCTCTGACAGTATTACTTATGCATGTACAGTGTTGCCTCACATGTGCTATATCTTCTGCTAGGTAACAACAAAGAGCCTTTCCAGGTGCTAATTGGACCACTTCAAACAGCAGTATCTGAAGAGTGCTCCTGTATTGCAGAGGTAAAATGTTACTCCCTGAGCCTGAAATCCAGTTCCAGAGAGGGTAGAGTAATGAGCAAAGTGTTCAAGACCAGGGTACAGAAACCCCCAGAGACATCTCACCTGAACAAGGAGGAGCTCATGGCCCCCCGGAATGATAGCTGAGAAACCAATATATGACCCACCTGGATTCAGGTCTCAGAAGTCCTGAGCAGTCTATGGGACCTATGACAGTGGATCCAGGATGTATCCCTGGTGCACGAAAGGATTTCGGGAACACATTCCCCATGAATAAATATTCTTCTAACCTAGAGACATGAGGGAGAGTCTAGGCCCTACCACAAAAGACTTGATAGATTTTGATGATCCCTCCTGGAAGGCCTCACTCTCTCTGGATAGTAGTAGATGGGGGAGAAGGGGTCCGGAGAGGATGGGAGGGAGAGGGAACTGGGATTGATATTGTAACAAAACAAAAAACAAAAAGCATGGTTTTGGACAAGAGGTGCCAAAGTTTAAAGTGCTAATTCTTTACTGAGCAGAACCAGGCATGCATGTGTTCCTGAATCTCTTTTGTATAGAACTGCATTGAAAAGGTATCCTGAATTCTAAGCTTTAAATGAACTGTTAGCTTTTTATCTGATATCCATTTGGGAACAAAAGGAATTAGTGCTAGGGATGGGACTCAGTGACTCAGTGCTTGCTGGTATGTTTAAGGTCTTCTTGGATTCAATATCTGTGAGCACAGAGAAAGAACAAAGGAACTCAGATCCATTGCATCTCCAGCAGAGCAGAAGGCACAAGCATTGCTTTTGACAGAGAGGAGCTAGTTAACATGAAATGGTATTTTAAAAGTTAGTAGGGTTATGAGTTGCTCTGCAGAACACTAAGCTGGATGTTGTTAAAAGTGTGCATGGATAGGCCACAGAAAATATGGTTGCATATAATAGAAAGGATACTACTATAGATGCCCATTTTGTAGAGAGGTGTGGTAGACCTCCCTAGGTGTCAGTTTTGAACTTCACTTCTTGTGATGTTTTTTTTCAGGATATTTGATATAGTCATGAGATCTTATCAAGGTAAAGAGTAGGTGCCATTTTAGGGGGTAAACACACTTCATTATATATTTCACTATAAATAGGAAATAGAAATGAAGGCATCATATTTTATAATTAAGATTATCAATCTCTCCCTGATAAGGGATTGATTTCATGACAAAGAGAAACATGAATTTTCTGCAGATGGATTTCATATGTTGAGGAAGAAGGAATTAAGATTCCATTCATAATCTTTTGACACCTTTCCTTTAGATTAATAATGTTTTAAGAGTATTTAAAAGAAATCAAAATTTTAATTAAAAAAATCAATTTTGTTAATAGTCTTTGCATGCATGTTTTGATGAACTGTTGTCCTTTTATTATGAAAATAAAATAAGCAAGAAAGAGAATTCTGGTGTGTACAATGTAATTCCAAGGCTGACATTCCAAGAATGAGTGTAAACAGCTTACCATCCTGTTAAACAGTATTTACTTTGCATAAACTTTGCTTTAATCACTACTTAATTAACTTTTCTATCTTAGTATCTTATTTTCAGGCATGAAATTCATATTTAGTGTACACTTTTAGCGTACTCTTTATATTTTCACATTCTTACTATGCATATAATTGAACTATTCTAACATTTCTTGTTTCTTTCTGCTGTTTCTCTTTTGCAGCCTATTTCTTCATTTTACTTCTTTCTGTTAAGGATTCTAACAAAACATCCTTTTAAACTCTTCAAAAAAAATAATGAGTTTACTATGTTTAAATTAATGCTGTCTGATTTTGAAAGCAAAAAGCAAAAATATCGAGGAGTGAGCTACATTAAGAAATGTCCTTGCAAGGATGGTTGGGCATGCTCAGTGGCAGAGGCAGGTGAATTGGTGTGAATCCTCAGCCACTGTGTCTGCACAGTAATTCCAGGCCACCCATGGCTAAACAAAGAGAGAGATAACTTTCTTCTTTTGTGGTTTTGGAATTTTTTGTCCTTAAAAAATTGCACTTTGAATTTCTTGGTGTTCCTTCGTAGATATATGTTCCATGTATATTTGGGTAGGTAACAAGCACCCCGCCAATAAGTAGCTACAAAATGTATGTAGTAATGGAGATTTGAGCAGTATGTGACTCTCTAAGATGGTTTATTAAGTCAGGAAGTGTACATGAATGTCAAATATTAAGCAAATGCATCAATTGTATTTAATTGTATAGATACTTTCCTCCTTTTGTTTACTGGAGTATGAACAAAGGTACTCTGTAGGACAGCAGTCTATCACTGAACTATACCCTTGGTCTGTTAAGGCAATGGGTCTCACTTTTTATTTTAAAGAAGATAATTAGTTGTCTGCACATAACTTATTATCACATAGTATCATCTGTGTTTGTTTTCTTGGACTATAGTAATTTTATAAAGTGTTCTTAAAATCAGGTAAAATGATATCTACAACATAATATAACTTAATAGCCATGCCTCAGAAATAAAGCACATATTGTTGAATTTCCAATAGTGTATTGTAAATTGCAAGTTGTAGAAAAATATGGTAAAAGGCACCTTCATTTATTTGAGTAGCTTCTGGCATTCATTTCTGTTAAAATGCTTAGGTAAATTTTCAAGATGTGTAGTTGTATATAGGAGTAGTATCCATCACAGCAAGAGCACACACAGCAAAGTCAGCCTTGGAAGGACTTGAAAGGGAAGTCCCAAGGGAAGCAGGTGACCATTTCCTCTTCCAGTAGATTCATCTGACACACTTATTTCTTCCACTGAGAGGGAAATAACATGTTCCCATTGTGTACCAACAGCGTTCACTTGCACCTAGGACTCCAAAGATTTCAAGTGGCAGATAGGCAACCTCCACAAGAGTTCACAGGAACTAGACTACAATGCTTTTCTGTATATCAATGGTGAAACACAGTTACCATTAGGGAAGGTCTACATTAGCACAGAGAGCTCTTTGTTGGGTTTCTGAATTATTGCCCAGAGAAAAGTTTATAATCAGGCTCTTCTAAAGACAGACATTCCAACACTGATCTCTAAACTGTCCTCTGCACATTGGGTAATGAGTGCTTTTAACACAGCCATTTATCTATATATCCTATGATGTTTTCCTTGTTCACTCTTTTGGCTTTTTCCACAGCCTGAAATTCCACTCCAAAATAAATCAAAGACTCAGGCTGATTCTTAGTTCTGAGGATCTGGCCTTACCTTCACTTGTTTCTTACCCTTCTCCCCTTTTCCTCTGGGCTTTTATCTTTCTTACTTCTGCATATCTCACTTTCTGTCTTTTTTTTCGTGGCTGGGCTGCTGGGTGGCTGGGCCATTGGGCAGATGGGCCCTGATGTCATCTTCTCCTTGTCCTCTTGCGGCTCCTTCCTTAGTTCTCCTTCTATTTATACTCTGCATGCCATGCCCTTCCTCTGTTCCTTCTGCTCCCCTATTGACTATTCAGCTCTTTATTAGGACCACCAGGTATTTTAAACAGGCATTATAATATAGCTTCTCTGAGTTAAACAAATGCAGCACAAACAAAAGTAACACAACTTGAAATAATGTTCAACTACAGCCATAACTGCCGACCATGCCGAGTCCTGGAGTATCAGGTTAGCATTGCAATGCATCAGAGTCTCAGCCAGATGAACTGAGAAACTCAGCCAGAGAACTGAGATGAAACTCTCACTCCTGGTCTTTGTTCAATGATATTCCGTTTTCCTAGCGGTAATCATACTCCTCCAGTCTTTTTTACTTAGTCCTGTTTCTTGTTCCCGTTGGTTTAATGTTACTTTCTTGTGTCATCTTCTCCTGGATTCATAGCCTTAAACATTTTCCCTCTATCCCTCTAAGGCTCTTAGCCCAGATGCCTATTTAGCGTTCTTTCTTTCATGATTCAAAGCTCTCTGTTAAGCATATGTTTGTGTTTCCTGACTTTTCATTTCGAAATTATTGATCTACCTCTTCCATAAACTCCAAACTTTCAAATCAGAGAAGTCTATATTTATTTCATGTTTCTAGCACAGCAATTGGATTGTACATGATAAAGACTCAGTAGGTATTGATGATTGAATTGGGTAAATATGTAACAATATTAGGCATTAAATTATGATATTATCTGATGATTTTATTATTTTACCTAGGAAGTAATAGGTAAGTGTCACCTGTTTAAGTGTCCTTGAGGGGCTGGAGAATGGCTCAATCAAGTTCTCTCTATGCAAGAAGAGGACCTGAGATTAATACTTTCAAACTCATAGCAATGGAGGCATGTCCTGTAATGCCAGTTTGAGGAAGGTAGAGACAGGAGGATCCCTGGGACTTGCTGACCAACCAGTCTAGCCTAATAGAAAAATTCCGAATGTCTTGAGAAACTGAAAGAGGAAAACATCTGCTATTGGCCTGACTTCCACGCCCATGCTCCCTATATAAAGTGTATATTCACAAACATGCATGTACTCACACAAGCAAGGAAATAAGAAACATTCTGAAGGTAGGCATGTGGTAGAGGACACCTAATAAAGAGAGTAGTGACCAATTAAAATAGCCTCTTAGAACATACTTTTTAATCCTGTTGCTCACTGGTTTTCATAGCATCCTGTACTCCTCTTGTCCAACAAGTCAAAACTCTTTCCCCTTGTAATTTAGGTATACTTTACTGAACTAGCTTTATTTTCCATTTTATCGAATATAAGCCCATGTCCACAGGTCATTGGTTTTACTCCTTAGATCATAGGTCCTGTCACAGAGCCTTTTCAGAAAGTCACTGTTCTAAACTCTTAACCATGGCCCAGCTCAAATCTGGGTTCTCCCCAGTTCTCAGTTGCACTACTGAATCACTGTCATAGTACTCAGACTTCAAGGTATTACTTCTGGAATAGTCTTATTTCCTCAGCTATCTAATGAACTCTGAGACCATAGATGCGCTCTCTCTCATTTCCTCACCTAGCTAATTAACCCTGAGACCATAGATGCTCTCTCTCTCTCTCTCTCTCTCTCTCTCTCTCTCTCTCCTTTCTCTCTTCTCTCTTTCTCTCCCTCTGTCTATATGTGTGTGTACAGATTCTTCAATGTTTACAAAGAGTGTTTATTAAATGAGCAGTATACCTGTCATTTACCTGCTTAAACCAATCATCCAGAAGCAAACAAAATTTATGTTGTCAAGTATTGATGATAAAATTTAGTTGCTTACACTAAAGTTTCAAAGGGCTTTAAAGTGAAATTTGTATGAAACAGTTGTTTTTGGAAAGTGAGCATTGCTCTGGATATACAGAGAATTGCTAATACAATTTCATTCCCATGAGTATGACAGTGAGTCACTTATCAAAAGAAAACAGTGTTTGATTCAGAGCAGCACAATTGTTGGGGTTTAAGAAATAAACTTAATTCAAAGTTCTTTAATTGTTTTAACACACTTTGCAAAGTACTAGATTGAATATTCATGTCATCTTCTGTTTTCAATAGGATCACAGACAGCAAGAAGATGCTGTGAACTTTGAGTTTCCAGAAGAAAAGGTGGCAGGAGAGGAAGCAGTGTTTTTGTCCTTTTGCTCTCAGGCTCCTTTACAGAACAATGGTAAATTATAAGTGTGGAACACATTACAGTATTGAATACCAAATATTTGCAGATGTGGTTTTCTTAAAACTGTACATTTGAGGACATTGTGGCTTTCATGGATATCTTGTTCAGTTTTCTCCTCATTGAAGTGAAAGTGCAGACTCTTCATCTCTTTTGTTTTTATCATTTCTCATATTTTGTTTCTAAATTGCTTTAAATGTAATGATGTAAAAATGATATATTTGTTGATTCTACAACCATGATGATTGAAAAGGGGATCTTGAGACACACCGTATTTTTTAATGAGAATAAAATATCCTCAATATAGTATACGTATAAATATAACAAGTATTTTCTGTACACACAAGTAATTCTGCTTTCTCACCAAGAAATCTTGACCAAAGTGTGCCTTTGACTCTGTTTCTGTGACACAGACATCAGTCATGAGATTGAGGTGTCTTCTCTACCAGAGAGTGAAGAAAGTAAAGATTGTGAAAATCCAGTTCAGGGGTTAGAGAGCCCTGGGAAGTCTTTAAAGCAACAGCTGAAAGAATCGGAAGGGCAATATAGAATGGAGAGTTCATGTTTTCAGGGAAGTGATCAGACCACCCATGAACTGTCAGCCCATCCAAGGTATCAATCTGTGCACTGTGTGTCATGCATCATTTTATCTAGGGAGGTTATTATTTTTTTAATTATTCATTTTTATTTTTATTTTATTATTTTACATGTCGATCCCAGTTCCCTCTCCCTCCCTTTAAAACTCCCTTCCTCCTTTCCTCCCTCACTCCCTTTTACCCTCTCTGCCCTCTCACATGCACCCTAACCACCTTCCTCTCCCATCCCCCCACCCCAATTCCATATGTAGGGGAATGCAATTCAGTTGGGGTCATGTAGATCGGACAGGTAATGTGAAGTAGGGAGTAGGGCTTCTCTCCTGTCTCTAGATTAAGGCAGTTATCCCTCCATGGGAGATGTGTTCCCAAGGTTCTTTGTGCATCAGGGATACATGCTGGCTCCAAAGTGTGATGTCCCTTAGAGTGCTCAGTCCTCCTGGCTGAGACCCATATTCAGGGGGGCCTGAGTCAGTCCCATGCTGGTTTCCCAGCTATCAGTCTAGTGACCCGTTAAACTCTTCCTTGTTCAGGTAAGCTGTCTCTATGTGTTTCTGCCACCTGGTCTTGTCCTCTCCATCTGCATCTGGGTTCTGCTTCGACTCAGTGTTTATGTATGGGTGCTTGCTCCTGTTTCCAACAGATATTAGTTGAGGGCTCCATGGATAAGTTAGTTGTTGATTTCACTATCCAGGAAGGGCATTTATGGTAGCCTTTCCATGGAAGCTCAAATTGTTAGTTGGCAGCAGTCTTATATTTCTCTAGACCTTTCTTTGTGTTCAATTTTATCTTCAAACCAATAATGGCTCCCTCTTTCATCTTCTCTCTCTCTCTCTCTGTCTCTGTCTCTGTCTCTGTCTCTCTCCTGTCTTCTTCTCCTAACCAGGCTCAATCTTCCTAGTTGCATGTGTTTTCCTTTCCTCCCCCTCATTTTCTCCAATGTCTCTCTCCATTTGCTGCCCCCCACTTCCCCTGTGCTCTGGGGAACTTGTCCCTTCCCTGTTCTGTGAGGGACTTTATATGAATCACTTAGAATACAACTTGTATCCTTTTTCCTCTGGTGGTATGAATTATAGACTGTTTATACTTTGCTCTATGTCTAAAATCCATATGTGGGTGAGTACATACTGTGTTCCTATTTTTGTGCCTGGGTTACCTCATTCAGGATGGTTTCTTCAAGTGTCACCCACTCGCCTGAGAATTTCAAGATACCATTATTTTTTTTCTGCAGGATAGTATTCCATTGTGCAGATGTGCCACATCTTCATTAACCATTCTTCAACTGAGGGGCATCTAGGTTGCTTCCAGGTTCTTGCTATGAACAGAGTTGAACAGATGTCTTTGTTGCATGGATGTGGATCATTGGGGTATATGCCTAAGAAGGGGATTGCCAGGTCCTGTGGTAAACTAATTCCCATTTTCCTGAGGAACCACCATACTGATCTCCAAAATGCTTGTATGAGTTTGCATTCCCACCAGCAGCAGAGTAGTATTCCCATCTCTCCACATCCTCTCCAACATGAGTCATCATTTGTGTTTCTAATTTTAGCCATTATGGCAAGAGTAAGATGGATTCTCAAAGTTGTTTTGATTTGCATTTCCCTGATAGCTAAGGATGTGGAGCATTTTCTTAAGTGTCTTTCAGCCTTTTTGATTTCCTCTATTGAGAATTCTTTTTTTCAGTTCTGTACCCCATTTTTAATAGGGTTATTTGGTGTTTTGTTGACTAGTTCCTTGGGTTCTTTGTATATTTTGGAGATCAGCCCTTTGTCGGATATAGGATTGGTGAAAATCTTTTCCCAGTCTGTGGGCTGCCGTTTGGTGTTGTGGAAAGTGTCCTGTGCCTTACAGAAGTTACTAAGTTTGAAGAGGTCCCATTTATTAATTGTTTCTCTCAGTGTCTGTGCCCCTGGAGTTATGTTCAGGAAGTGGGCTCCTATACCAATTTGTTCAAGGGTACCTCCTACTTTCTCTTCTAAGAGGTTCAATGTGGCTTGTTTGATGTTGAAGTCTTTGATCCATTTGGACTTGAGTTTTGTGCATGGAGACAGACATGGGTCTATCTGCAGTCTTCTACACACCCTCATCCAATTGTGCTAGCACCAATTTTGAAGATGCTGTCCTCGCCCCATTATATAATTTTAGCTGTTTTGTCGATAATCAGGTGTTCATAGGTGTGTGGGTTAATATCAGGATTTTCAATTCGATTCCATTGGTCTACCTGCATATTTTTTATGCAAAAACCAGGCAGTTTTCAAAACTATAGCTCTGTAGTGGAACTTAAAGTCAGGCCTGGTGATGCCTCCTGAAGTCTTTTATTGTATAGGGTTGTTTTGGCTATCCTGGGTCTTTTGTTTTTCCATATAAAGTTGATTATTATCCTTTCAAGGTCGGTGAAGAATTGTGGTGGGATTTTAATGGGCCTTTCATTGAATCTGTACATTGCTTTTGGCAAGATTACCATTTTTACTATGTTTATCCTACCTATCGAAGAGCATGGGAGATCTTTCCATTTTCTGGTATCTTCTTTATTTTTTTCTTAGAGCCACAATGTTCTTATTATATGGGTCTTTTACTTGTTTGGTAAGTGTTACACCAAGATACTTTATGTTCCTTGTGGCTATTGTAAAGGGTGATATTTCTCTGATTTCTTTCTCTGTCTCTTTGTCGTCTGAAAAAAGTAGGACTACTGATTTTTTTGAGTTTATCTTGTACCCTGCTAGTTTGCTGAAGGTGTTTATCAGCTGTAGTAATTCCCTGGTAGAGTTTATTGGGTCACTTATGTAAACTATCATATCATCTGCAAATAGAGTCAGTTTGACTTCTTCCTTTCCAAATTGGATCCCCTTGATCTCCTTTTGTTGTCTTATAGCATTAGCTAGAACTATACAATATTGAAGAACTATACAATATTGAAGAGATATGGGGAGAGAGGGCAGCCTTGTCTTGTTCCTGATTTTAGAGGAACTGGCGTAAGTCTCTCTCCATTCAGTTTGATGTTGGCAGTTGGTTTGCTGTATATTGCTCTTATTATGTTTAGGTATGTTCCTGTTATTCCTGTCCTCTCCAAGACCTTTATCATAAAAGGATGTTGAATTTTGTAGAAAGCTTTTTCAGCATCTAGGGAGACAATCATATGGTTTTTCTTTTTCAGTTTGTTTCTATGGTGGATCACATTGATAGATTTTCATATGTTAAACCATCAAGGGATCAAGGCTACTTGGTCATGGTGGATGATATCTCTGATGTATTCTTGAATTTGGTATGCCTGTATTTTATTGAGTATTTTTGCAGCGATGTTCATCAGGGATATGGGTCTGTAGTTTTCTTTCTTAGTTGTGTCTTTCTGAGGCTTGGGTACCAAAGTTATTGTGGCCTCATAAAAAGAGTTTGGCAATGAACCTTCTGTTTCTATCTTGTGGAACATTTTGAGGAGTAGTGGTATTAGTTCTTCCTTGAATGCCTGGTAGAATTCTGCACTGAAGCCATCTGGCCCTGGACTTTTTTTGATTGGAAGGCTTAATATGACTGCTTCTATTTCATTGTGGGTTATAGGTCTATTTAAGTTGTCTGTTTTTTATTTAATTTTGGTAAATTTCCAGAAATTTGTCCATTTCCTTTGAATTTTCAATTTTTTGTGGAATACAGGTTTTCAAAGTATGACCTGAAAATTGTCTGGATTTCCTTTGTGTCCGTTGTTATGTTCCCCCTTTCGTTTCTGATTTTGTTAATTTGCATGTTCTCTGTCTGCTTTTTCGATAATTTGGATAAAGGTTTGTCTATCTTATTGATTTTCTCAAAAAACCAACTCGTTGTTGCATTGATTTTTTTGTATTGTTTTCCTGTTTTCTATTTTGTTAATTTCAGCCCTCAAATTGATTATCTTCTGGTGTCTTCTACTACAGGGTGAGTTTGCTTCTTGCTGTTCTCAGGCTTTCAAATGCGCTGTTAATTCTCTTATGTGACTATCCTCTGTTTTCTTCATCTGGGCACTTAGTGCAATGAACTTCCCTAGTAACAGTGATTTTAAGGTGTACCATAAGTTCAGGTATGTTGTGTCCTCTTTCTTGTTGAATATTAGAAAGTCCTTAACTTCTTTCTTTATTTCTTCTTTGACACAGGAGTGGTACAATTGCACATTGTTCAGTTTCCATGAGTTTGCAGGTTTTCTGCTATTTGTGTTGTTGAATTCCAATTTTAAAGGATGTTGGTCTGATAAGATACAGGGGACTATTCCTAGTCTCTTGTATCTGTTGAGGTTTGTTATGCCAAACCTCATCGATTGTGTGATCGATTTTAGAGAAGGTTCCATGTGGAGCAGAGATGAAGGTTATTCTTTTGTCTTTGGTTGGAATGTTCTATAGATGTCTGTTAACCCCAGTTGAGACATAACTTCTGTTAGTTCTTTTGTTTCTTTCTTGAGTTTCTGGGCCTGTCTAGTGTTGAGAGTGGTGTATTGAAGTCTCCCACTATAAGTGTGTGAGGTTTTATATGAGCTTTGAATTTTAGCAGTGTTTCTTTTATGAATGTGGGTGCATTTGTATTATGGGCATAGATGTTCAGAACTGAGACTTTGTGTTGATGGATTTCTCCTGCGATGAATACGAAATGACTATCTTCATCTCTTTTGATTCATTTTGGTTTGAAGTCTAACTTGTTAGATATAAGGATAGTCACGCCTGCTTGCCTCTTGGTTCCATTTGATTGGAAAATCTTTTCCCAACCCTTTACCCTGAAGTATTATCTATCTTTGAAGCTTAGATGTGTTTCTTGTATGCAGCAGAAGGATGGATTCTGTCTTTGTATCCATTCTGTTAGTCTGTGTCTTTTTATAGGTGAGTTAAGACCATTAATGTTGAATGTGAGTAAGGACCATTGATTGTTGATGCTTGTTTGATTTAGGTTTGTTGTTGGCAGTGGTATTGTTAATATATTAGTTCTGCTTATTCTTGGTTTCTGGTGTAGTTGGATTATCTGTTGCCTACATTTTTGTGGGCGTAGTTACCTTCCTTGGGTTGGAGTTTTCCTTCCAATACATTCTGTAGGGCTGTATTTGTAGATACATATTGGGAAAATCTAGTTTTGTCTTTACATATCTTGTTTTCTCCATCTATAGTGATTGAGAGTTTTGCTGGATATAGTAGCCTAGGCTGGCATTTGTGTTCTCTTAATACTTTTAGAACATCTGTCCAGGACCTTCTGGCCTTGAGGGTTTCCATGGAGAAGTCAGGTGTAATTTTTATAGGTCTTTCTTTATATGTTACCTGTCCATTTTCCTTCACTGCTCTTAATATTCTTTCTTTATTCTGTAATCTAGGTGTTTGATTATTATATGTTGAGGGGTCTTTTTTCTTTGGTCCAGCCTATTTGGTGTTCGGTTTGCTTCTTGTGCTTTCATGGGCATGTCCTTCTTTAGATTGGGAAAGTTTTCCTCGTTGACTATGATTTCAGCATCTTTGAGCTGGGCTTCCTCACTTTCCTCTATGCCTATTATTTTTAGGTTTGGTCTTTTCATGGTGTCCAACATTTCCTGGATGTTTTCTATTAAGGATTTATTGGATTTATGATTTTCTTTGGTCAATGAATCTATTTCTTCTAGTTTATCTTCTGCGCCTGAGGTTCTCTCTTCCATCTCTTTAATCCTGTTTGTTATGCTTGCGTCTGTTGTTCCCAATTTTTTTTGCCCAGTTTTTCTATTTCCAGCATTTCTTCGGTTTGTGTTGCCTTTATTTTCTCTATTTCAGTTTTCAAGTTTTGAACCGTTTACCTCAGCTGCATAATTATTTTTTCTTGGCTTTCTGTACTTTCTTTGCTTTCCTTAAGGAATTCATTCATTTCTTCCACTCTTTTGTTTGTTTTTTCCTCCATTTCTTTAAGGGATTTTCTCACATCTTCTTTGAGGGCCTCTATCATTTTTATGATGGTAATTTTCAAGTTGTTCCCTTCTGCTTCCTCTGCTTTGTTGTTGTGTTCCATTCTAGTTGGTGTAGATTCTCTAGATTCTGGTGGTGTCATGCTTATCTTTCCGGTGTCTTCCCATAGCTTCTTCCAGTAGTTGTTTGGGGGGGGGTCTCTTCCTTTCTCTATGGTACTTCCCTGGTAGGCTTATGTGGGTCAGAGATTCAATATCTGTAGAGCTGGATGGTCCAAGCTCTCTAAGAGGTCTCTCCACAGACAGGGACCCAAGGATGGGGTCAGGGCTGAGGATCCAGTAGATGATGCCACTAGCCAATGGCTCTAGCCAGTGGCTGGAGGAAGAGGACAAAGGCTGAGCTGAAACTTGGGAAGTTTCTGCAGTATAGTTCGATCTCAGTGGAAACTGGCACTCTCCAGCTGAGGCCTCTTTCTTTAGCACAGGCCCTGCTTTGGGGGCCAAGGTTCTTGCTGGAGGGAACTCAGAGTTGACCCTCAGAGATAGGGGGATCTCTGGGAGGGGCCAAAGACTTTAGCAGAGGACAGGAGGTGGGGTCAGAGACTAAGCAGGTGGAAATTATGGGTGGTCCCGCGTGGATAGGCATGTCTTCTTTGTTTAGAGTTGCTCCAAGAAGCCTCCAAAGTAGGGTGGACTGGCTCCATCCTCTGTCCCAGTGCTCAACCAGAGCGGCTGGACAGTGGGCAGTGTATGGCTCAGGGTAGGGGGGGCCGGCTCGCGGTAGGGATGGGTGGGGTTGTATCAGAGCTCCAAGGGTGCTCTCTATGGGAACAGAAGACAGGAGCAGCAGGATCAGGGCCAACCCAGGGAGTTCGGGGGTGGAAGTGTGAGGTTGTAGGGCAGATGCTGCCCTGAGACGGCCTAGACTCACCTCTAGCCAATGGCTGGCAGAAGAGGACAAAGGCTGAGCTGAAACTTGGGAAGGTTTGCAGGATAGTGGGATCTCACTGGAAACTGGGACTCTCCAGCTGAGGCCTCTTTCTTTAGCAGAGGCCTTGCTTTGGGGGTCAAGGTTCTTGCTGGCGGGAACTCAGAGTGGACCTGCAGAGACAGACGGATCTCTGGGAGGGGCCTGGGACTCCAGCAGAGGACTGGAGATGGGGTCAGAGACCAAGCAGGTGGAAATTATTGGTGGTCCCGCGTGGATAGGCAGGTCTCCTTTGTTCAGAGTTGCTCCCAGAAGTCTTTGAAGTAGGGTGGACTGTTGGCTCCACCCTCTGTCCCAGCGCTCAACCACAGCTGCTGGACAGTGGGCAGGGTTTGGCATAGGGTAGGGGTGGCGGGCTTGTGGTGGGGATGGGTGGGGGTGTATTAGAGCTCCAAGGGTGCTCTTGATGGGGACAAGACACAGGAGCAGCGGGATCAGGTGCCACCCTAGGGAGTTCTGGGGTGGGGGGTGGGCCGCCAGGGAGGTTATTTTAACAGTACAATATACCTTCATCAGAGGCATAAGAAGACGTAAACAGGAGATCATTCTGTAACTTTTAGATATGTGAATTAGATGTGACTCAAAGACATTTACCATTGGAATTTTGCCTTCATTTTCAGCAGGATGTTATTCTGCAGGATTAAATCAGACAGTGGATGCATGTCTGTTGTGTAATCTTTTCCTAGTCTTCACCACTTTGTTATGGTCACTATCCTAGCCATGTAAGACAGATCATTCCACCGGATTTCTTTCACTTAGTGATGGAATACAGGCATTCACCAATGACTAAAGCAAACCAGTCTGTTTTTAATGTGAGCCTTTCTTGGCCCTCTTCACCTGCATTGACTCCAATTTTCCTCTTACCTTTCTTGAAGTCTATGACAAATTCCTGTTCACTCTGTTTTCAGAGGACATAGGAACCACACCACTGTCCCTGCTTTTTGATATGGACTAATTAATCTAATCCCTCCTTTGAGTCTGTTTTTTATAGTCATCTCAGGGATAGCATTTTGCTCCTAAAACTTCAGACCATCATACTCTAGTGTGGTTCTGTACTGCATGGCAGGACCTTATGACTGCCTTGACTATTCTCACATACTCAAAGTCACTTTTCCCACACTAATTGTCCTTCTTGAAGTCCTTCAATATATCAGTCTGCTTCTGCATAAGATTTTTGCCTGATACTTCTCTTCCACCTGGAAAGGATTCAGCACTTCCTGACATGTCCAACACCACCACCCCCTTTGAATCCTCAGGCACAAACATTGTTCAGAGTATTTGGTCACCCTAAATGAATTCATATTGACTCTGATGGAGAAACACAAAACCTGTAGGAGAAAGGGGAAGTCTTGAGTTATTAAGAAGTTGATTTATTCTAAGGAGTTTTAATTCCTTACATTGTAGGAGTTCAGTCTATCCTTGATGACTGTTTTATAACTTACTTTGGAAATATGCCTCAGCTAGTAACTAGTGTTATGAAAATGGCAGGTTTATTATGACCTTGACTACTCTGCTGCTCTAGGACTTGTATAGTCATAGACATTTGTCAATGACACTGAGTTGTTGACAGCTGTCTTATTCTTCATTCATTTAAGAACTATGTATAGACTTTTGAGCTGCTTAATTATTGTGACAATCCCATATAGCCCCAGATTCTTTGAGACCAGCATTTCTGTGATATTCCCATACATCAAAAGCACAAGAGACTTTTTAGAGTTTAGATTATTCTTTTAAAATATGTATAAGAAATAATTTGATTGTATTTTTGGAGTCACATGCAATTTTGTGTATTTACCAATCTAACTGATATACCCAGCTCATGGATGGACATGTCTAAACATCTACTGTCGTATTTTTTTAGCATGTTATCTGGGTTTAGTAGTCAGAGTATTTCAGTCTTTCATTAGTGATTAACTAGTGATTAATCGTGAATTTGAGATACTTTTCCCAATGTGGCAGTGAAGGGGAGGTGTCCTGAGAATGGAAAAAAAGATGGCTTGTTTGTTGTGCTTTGGGGCTACTACCAGTTCTCTGGACTCTCTCTTACAGCTGTAATTAAGAACTTGGTATCCTCTGCACTATTGAACTTGCAATAGTTTGAGAAAAAGAGAAACTTCCTTTAAGAAACACTTAGTTTCAAAACACCAGAACCTTCTTAGACAAATATCTAAGATTGAAAATCCATTAATGTTAGAGCCATCTGACCTCTGCAATAAATGTTGTCTGTGTCTGTGATCATGAATAGATACAGAACTTCTAAAAGCATCAGAGACAATAATAGTCTCCCTCGGGATTGTGAGGATTAAATAAGCAGAAATTGTGAAGAATATTGAGCAGAGACTGTGAAAAATGATTTGAGTTACAATGAAATTTGAAAGTTTCTATACAGCAAAAGCAACTATCAGCATAGTAAGAATGTATCCAACATAATGGTAGAAAATCTTTATTATTGGGAGCTATTATTCAGCATTGAGGAAAACAACTGCAAAAATTTAACACCCCAACTACCAATAACATATGGTAGACATGTTGTTGGCAGTAAAGAAGACATACTATGACCCCATGTTTTTACTAGAGATTATGAAACTTGACTTCATTTGTATAAACGATGAAATCAGATAGAAAGGGACCACTGGATATATCACATCTAAAAGTTAGCAGTGAATTCAGTGTTAACCAAACTCGTCTTTTTCAATTAGGGATAAATCCCAATAAAGCTTACAAATAAAGACATTGCCCAGGAAATATCAGGATTTTGGATATTGCACTAAAAAGCAATAAATCTTTTATCATAGAGAAATAAGAATCCAAGCATCAAAGATATCTTTGTATTATTTGACATTGTAACATTGTTTATATTACTGAATATTTGAAAAGGGCTAGATGACATCAGAAGCTGTGTGGTAAAGCCAGGCAATGACATCATTTTTATATGGCCAGTTTTAGACAGAACAAAATGTAAGAAGGAACAGGAGAAAGAAACGTAGAACAACAGAAAAAAGAAATTGGAAAATTCAAATGGAGACTGGAACAAAGAAGGCAGTATGGATACATGTGATTGGGGAATGGTTAATTATATTTCCTAAATATGAAAATTACAGGTTTCTTTCCTTTTCTTCTCCTGTTTTCCTAAATGATCATGTTGCTTTATTTTTATTATGCATACAAAGCATTTCATGAAATAGAAATTAATGAATGCTTGTAGGACAATGTAAAAGACAAATATGTGAAAGAAAACACGAAGAAGAGCTGAAAAACAGCAAGTTCAAAAGTCACTATGTCAAAGGGAAACTTATCTTCCTGTCCTTGTCCTCATTCCTGCTGATGGTGATCACTCTGTATGTTGTTGTTTTGTGTGTGTGGGCATGTGTGTGTGGGGCGTGCATGCATGTGTCTGTGTGTGTCTTAAATATGTTTTAATAAAATTGAGATAACGGGGTCTTTCCACTAGATAATGTATTTTAGTAACTTTATAAAACTAATGCTGGTTTGCATATCTTAAGGTACTTTATAAAATGGTGTAACGTGTATCTGTTGATCTACAAAAATACTCTAATACATTAATTTTAAATATAAAATGTAAACAAAAATGTGACTTATGTTATAGAATCTGTTAGCCTTGCTGTATCATTTCTTGTTTCCCCCTTTCCCACTATATGTATATATGCTATAATATTTGTAAAATGGGTCAAAAACTTTAGTAACATCAACCACCATCTTTGTTTATACTTAGTATTAGTCCACATATATTAAACAGATGTGATGCAGAGGGAACAGTTTACTATGGAAATTACGTACATGAGCACGTCACCTTTATCACAGAGGTATGACATTTCTTCTCTTTTTTATTAAAGATTTAAATACCCTTATATATTTAACTGTCATTTTTATAGATGAGTTTTGGTAACTGACTATTAAGGAGAAAAGATTTAACCTATCTAAAGACTTGCATTTTTTCTTAGCACAAGTATGTTACCAATTTAAATGTCTAGACTTACATCATTTTGATTAACACATTACTTCACCTCCTATGTTTCTTTTTCAAAAACAGGTCTCCTGCATATGCCCTTCTTACTTTTCAATTTGAGGTCTCATTTCATATATTATTGTTAGAGACACACATACACAGAAAAAGAGAAACAAATACACACACAGAGACAAACAAACACATATATACACACACGCACACACACACACAGACACACACACACATATACAGATACAAACACTCACCATATTTACTTATGCATAGGAAATCCGTTTCAGTGCCATGATCTTCCTACTGAGGGGAAGCAGAACAGGCCATCTTTTGAACCGGGTTCACGATTCCCCAAAATCCCAGGTCCTCGAGGTGATCCATGGTTCTTCATGGAGCAGTTGTCATATCTTCTATAAAAGCTCTTGGGACAGTGCATGCCACACAGGAAAACATCCTGGATCTCCACTCTTCAAGTGGCTAGCAACAGAACTGTGATCTTCATCTGCATTCAGAGAAGACCAGGTCATTGCTCTCTTTATTCTGTGCATTAAAGAGAGATACAGCCACATCCTGAATGCTCCTGCATTCGTGTGAATTCTTTGTTTGGATGAAATTCCTATATGTAGGTCTGGAGTGTTGTTCTATGGTGAGATGGAGGCAGCCTCCAGGCCTAGCAGGACTATGTCTTGCAAGAAAAACACACAGTACATGAAGAGGAAGAATTGAGGTTTTACTGGTAATAGGAGACCTTCCCTCCTACTGCCAGTGCCTCCAAAGTATCATCACTGAAGAAAGGACCAGAGCACTAGCCAGCACTCAGAGGTCAAGAGCACTGATATTTCCAAAGACACTAGAACAAACCTATGTGGGATCAAGAAGCTATTTCCAGCCCAAGCGACCCCTGTGGATATGTCCTAGAAGCTCAGTCATAGTGAGAGATGGAAAAAGTTCCCTGACAAAATAGCTCATATGTGAAATCAGCGTCATGGAAACACTGTTCACTGAGGCCCAAGACCACTGGATTTCCACCTATGGCAGACCACCATGAAGCAACGCTTAAATTCTTCCACTTCCTCCGCGCTCTAGATTTGCAGACCTGGTTTGGGACCGATGAGAATGAGTCAGTAAGGAAGATGTTAACAGCCTAACTACTTGGGCTAGACAGCTCAGTCATGTCTCACTACTTTACAATGGTGTCATCTATCTTCAGCACATTAATACCGCTGTCTGTGTGGAGGGGAAATGACTAATGTACAACATATAGGTAGGCCTACAACACCCATCTGCTCTCAGGCCATGTGCATAGACTAGAGCTCAGTCCATTCTGAAATGTGCTAGAGATGGGGCAGAGCAAGAGATATCACTAACATGCTGGCCCGTGGGACAACTGAGCCCAACTTTGACAGCCTGGAGAGTAGGAGGACAAAAGTTGGAAGCAGTACTAGCATTGGGAGGTGAAGGCACTGGAGGAGAATGGAGCTGCAGGGCTCATCTGTCTGAACCTCCAAGCCCTGGCAGTATAACTGGTACAGTCTCAGTGGTCGTCAAGGGACTGGTGAGAAAACCTCTCAGTTAGCTTAGCCAGTGTCGTCCCCACACTGAACAGGGCGATCGGTTTGCAGTTGGATAGAAATGTCCTCTTCAAAGAAAGAATGGCAGAGTGAAAAGTATCCTTGGAAACATTCTTCTCTTTATATAAGATTCATAGATAGTACAGTAGAATGTTGTAGAAATGATTGCTCTGAAATGCCTCCTGTAGCTTGCCTTTAGTCAGATTTTTCCTAACCATGTGGGCAAGCTAGCTGGGGAGATTCATGAGGATTGGCTTAAATCTTAAATGAGTACAAAATTGTTTTAGGAGGGCTTTGCTCTTTTGATTGTTTGTTTTCTGATAAAAAAAAAAACACAGGATAAACTAGCCTATACTCTGTTTCAAGGGTGCCAAGTAACTAGTAAGAGGACTTACTAGTACCACTTTTCATTTTCCTGGAAAGGACATTTGTTGAAAAATTATGTAAGTTTTTTATGTTACATTTCATAGTAATGTTCCTTTCTCTTGCCAAGAGTATTATGGCTATGTAGAATGTTGGCTGCCAAGCCTGACAACCTCAGTCTGACCCCTGAAACCCACATGGTGGGAAGAGTAAACCAATCCCCACAGATTATTCTCTGACTACCACATGCCCTGCAGGTCAGAAGACAAACCCAAAAAATAAGTAAAAGACTAATAAAAACAAGAATGTTCCTGCTTTCTAGGATTATCACAGCATATATACAAAGTAATGCCCATCTGTCTGCAATAGACCCTCAACCTCACAGATGTTATTTTTTTCTTGGTTTGGACAAAAGCATTTTGAAAAGTTTTGAGGACAAAAATATACCACTGGGCTGTGGTAGCACACACCTCTAATCCCAGCACTCAAGAAGCAGAGGCTCATGCATGTGTGTCAATTCAAGGCCAGCCTGGTCTATAAAAACTAGTTCCATGACAGCCAGGTCTACACAGAGAAATCCTATCTCAAAACCCCCTCCCACAAATGAACAAAATTACCATGTTCATTCTATTCTTTCTTATTCAGACTTCCTGGTTGTTAGTTCCATTATCTCTACCCCCCTCATCACGGTATTTTCCATTTGTCTTTGTTACAGGGCATTGAAAATGAAACAGGTATGGAATGTCTCCAGAAAACAGACGGAAGGATTTTCTTAGCTGAAGATCAATCTTTACACACACAAACCAATATCAGGAGAAGAAGACTGGAGAAGAAGAATCGCTGACTTAAGTCAAAGTTGGTGCAAACCTGCTGGTGTGATTCCCCAGCCAGCTGCGAGTATTCAGTTTGTTGTCCCCTAAAAATGTTTCTACTCACACAAATTATCCCATTACACAAGGACATGATCAATATTATTATTAATAGGGTTAATAGTTGTCAAGTTGTTTGTAAATAGTTATATTTTATTTTAAATAAAAAGACGTTATGTTAATATGGATCAGCTCCTTGGGTTTATATTTATTGTAAAGTTTTTTTTTTTTTTTTTTGAGATAAGTCTTTTATCCTCTCAAGATATCTGTGTAAAATAAGGGCATTCCAGGGTAATAAAAAAAAAGGTAGCTGTTCATTTTTTATTCTTCTCTTACACAAAGGTAATGTATAATATCCATACAGAATATTACAAAATTCAAATGTACACTATAACAGATTATATAATAAATATGTGCGGACATTACTTACCTGTCAAGTGGAACTTTCCCTTATCCCAAAACCCAAAAGCTTGCCACAATTTATTCCTTAGAAACTTAGGTAATTGTTTCCTGATTTTTTTTTTTTGGCTTTTGTTTACCTACCAGTTTATAAATTCTTAGACTGTATATGTTTCTATGTTTTCCTAGCTTTTTACTTTATCAATAAGTGTATATCATGTGTCTCATTTTTATGAGATTCCTCCAAATTTCTATAGCTCTCTGTAAGTTATCTTCTCTTATGAAGAGTTATCTCTTTAACTATATGTAAAATTATGTGTCTAAACCTTTGGTTGTTTATTGGGTTTGGTGTTGGAGTCAAAGCTGTTACCAACAGTCCTTTGAGATTTCTAACACAGAGAGACATCTTCCCAGCCTCCTAGGAAGTGAATCACCAGATCATGGGTTGTGTATCTTTAATTTTTTTAGTGATGCCCAATGTTTTGTTTTTATTTGACAGCTTGTCATGTACCCAGGTTGGCTTAAGCTTTGTTTTTACCAAGGATGGCCTTCATTCTCTGGTCCTTTTTTCTTTACTTTCCCACTTTCTGGGGTGACAGGTATGCACTACTGTGCCTTTCCCCAAATGTGTGGAAAAATAATCCTATCAGTTTGGCATTCACTAGCAAGGTGTAAGTGTTCTTCCACCAACAGCTGGTGTACTCAGACAAGGTGCCAGTCTGCTGGGTGTGCTGTGCACAAGTATAGGGCTTCCCTTTTCACCTCACTGTAGATAAGCTGGGTTTTACTTCTGTGTGCCAAAGGGTTGTTTTCATTAGGTGTGGCTTCTAATGATCCTGTTAGAGAGGAGTGTTCATCAGGTCTAGTGAGGGCTCTTGCTACATCTTTAGTTTTAAAGACAGCACAGCTTTGAAGTCTCCAGGGAGGATCTCATTTGTAATAGAAGAGCTGAGTATTAGCTGGGTGTGGTGACTCAAGCATGTGATCCCAGGATTTGGGAGAATCAATGAAGGTTTGGAAAATCATTAGTGTTGTTCCTTACTTCCCATCTTGTTTGCAAAATGGTTTCCTGTTTTTTTTTTTTTTTTTTTTTTTTTTTTTATAGTGGAATACAGAAAGCTATATATACTGTGTGTTTATAGATGTTCACTCTCCATGGCTGCGTGCTGCCGTGGTTTTAGATGGGTTCTGGCCATCTGCATACAGGTCTGTACACTGGTGGGCAAGTGCTTTAACCAACAAGATGTATCACCAACTCCAGTGTTGTTTTACTAAAAAAAGTAGAAACTTGCAGCGCCTAGTCTTCGGTCAACATTGTATAATGTAGTGCAAAGGAACAATTTGAAAACTTTTCATTAAATGAAAGACTGCTGTCCAGAATATATACAGAATTCAAACATCAGAATGAAAACTCCTATTTAAATAAGCATTTATCTGAATAGATGCTTTCAAAGGAAGATATACATATGGAAAGCAAGCATGTGAAAAAATGTATCAGAACCATGTACACTGAAACTACACCAGGATAGAATTGCACTTCATTGAGGATATTTTAAAAAGTACAGCATGAAACAGGCTAGGTTGTACAGTGAGAGGCATACTCACACACTTGAGAGTATGTGAAATAATATAGCTATTGGAGTAAAGACTATGTTATAGACCAGGCACTTTTCTTCTTGCTGTAAGAAAATAAGTGTGAAGAAGTGATTAAGAAAAGAAGGGTAACAGTATGAGTGGATCGTGGCTTCAGGTCGGGGCAATGGGGCAAACAATCGAGCCTCCTAAGGGAAACTCCTGGATCAGCTCTGAGCACACTAGATACTTAGCCCCAATGGAACAACCTGATCTTTCACCTCCATAGCAGAGCCTCTGACTAGGACAGACCTCCTAGAGAGTTTGAACACCCAGCACTACAGACATCACACTACTGACTCACCTAAGCCCACTGGGGGAGTAGCATAGAGACACAGAGAGAAAAACTCCACCTTCACCCACTGAAAGAAGCAATGTGAAGACAGCAATACAAGAAAACACATAACAATAGAAAGACAAGCATGACACCACCAGAATCTAGGGACTGTACTGCAAATAGACCTGAACACCTCAAAGCAGATGAAGCAGAAGAGAATGAATAAAAGATATTTTCATAAAAATATGACAATATGAGACAAATACAATATGAAAAAAATCCCTTAAATAAATAGAAGAAAAAAACATACCAAGTATTGAAAAAATATAGGGAAAGACCAAGGAAAAAATGCAAGAAATGAACTAATCTCTTAAAATAAGGAAAGCCAAGAAAATACTATCAAGCTGGTGAAGGAAACAGTTCAAGACTTGAAAACTGAAACAGAGACAAGAAAAAAAAAAAAGCAGGAAATGCTGAAAATAGAAGAACTGGGCAAACCATCAGGTACTACAGACATAAGCATAACTATCAGAATATAAGAGAGAATCCAAGGTAATAAATTAACTAGAGGAAATAGATTCATTGATCAAAGAAAATTTAAATCCATCGAAGAAATGTGGGATACGGTGAAAAAGCCAAACCTAAGAATAATAGGGCTAGAAGAAGGTGAAGAAGCCCAGTTCAAAGGTACAGAAAACATATTCAACATAATCATTGAAGAACACTTTCCCAATCTGTAGAAGGGAATGATCATGAAAGTACGAGAAGCATATCAAACACCAAATAGACTGAACTAAAGAAAAAAGATACCTCAACCCATAATAAAACACCTAAAATAAAGAATAAAGACAGAATATTAAGATCATCGGAGGAAAAAGGCCAGGTAACATATAAAGGCAGACCTATCAAAATTACACCTGACTTCTCCATGGAAACTCTCAAGGCCAGACGTCCTGAACAGATATTCTACAAGTACTAAGACTTCACAGATGCCAGCCCAGGCTACTATACCCATCAAAACTTTCAATCACTATAGATGGACAAAACAAGATATTTAATGAAAAAGCCAGATTTTGATAATACATATCTACAAATCCAGCCTTACAAAAAGTTTTGGAAGGAAAACTACAACCCAAGGAAGTTAACTATGCTCACAAAGACATAGACAATAAATAATCCCACTTCACCAGAACACAAGGGTAAAGAAGGGCAAATATATTAATGATACCAGCACCAACAACTCAAACACACAAGCATTAACAATCAATGTGCCTTACTTCCCTCATCATTAATGGTCTTGACTCACTTATAACAAGTCACAGGCTAATATAATGCATATGAAGACAGAATCCATCCTTCTGCTGCATACTACAAACACATGTAAACATCAAAGACAGACCAGGTGTAGCTGTCCTAATATCTAACAAGTTAGACTTTAAACAAAATCAACCAAAAGACATGAAGACAGTCATTTTGTATACATCACAGCAAAAATCCATCAGCACAAAATCTCAATTCTGAACATCTATGCCCTGAATACAAAGTCACCTAAATTCATAAAGGAAACACTACTATAACACAAAGTTCACATAAAACCTCACACATTCATAGTGGGAGACTTCAACAGCCTACTCTCACTACTAGACAGGACAACTAGACAGAAACTTAACAAAACAAACAAACAAACAAACAAAAAAAAAAAAACAAAAGAACTAACAGAAGATATGCCTCAATTGGGTTTAACAGACATCTGTAGAACATTGTAAAAAAACACAAAAGAATATACATTCTTCTATGCGCCACATGGAACCTTCTATAAAATAGACCACATACTTGGCAATGTAACAAAGTATACCTGAGTCAAAGAACAAGTACAAAAAGAATTGAAAGAATTCCTAGAATTCAAGAAAAAGAGGACACAACATACCCAAGCTTATGGGACACCTTGAAAGCAGTGTTATGAGGGAAGTCCATTGCACTAAGTGCCCATATGAAGAAAGCAGAGGATAGTCACATAAAAGAATTAACAGCACAACTGAAAACCTTAGAATAAAAAGAAACAAACTACCCCAGACAAGTAGATGCCAGGAAATAATCACATTGAGGGCTGAAATCAACAAAATAGAAGTCAGGAAAACTATACCAAAAAAAAAAAAAAAAAAAAAAAAAAAAAAAACCCAATCAATGCAACAAAGTTGGTTTTTTGAGAAAAGCAATAAGATAGACAAAGACAAACCTTTATCCAAACTAACCAAAATCAGAGAGAGATCATGTAAATTAACAAAATCAGAAACAAAAAGGGGGATATAACAACAGACACTGACTAAATCCAGACAATTTTTAAAGTCATACTTGGAAATCCTGTAATCCACAAAATTGGAAAATTCAAAGGAAATGAACAAATTTCTGGATAGCTATCACTTACCAAAATTAAATCAAGAACAGATAAATACCTAAAATAGACCTTTAACACCTAATATAGTAGAGGTAGTCATCAAAAGCCTCTAAACCAAAAGAAAAATGTCCAGGGACAGATGGATTCAGTTCAGATTTCTATCAGAAATTCAAAGAAGAGCTAATAACAATATTCCTCAAGTTGTACCACACAATAGAAGCAGAAGGATTATTACCAAACAAGTTTTATGATGCCACAATTACCTTGGTACCCAAGACACAACTAAAAAAAGAGAACTACAGACTAATAACCCTCATGAACATTGATGCAAAAATACTCAATAAAATATTGGCAGATCGAATCCAAGAAGACATCAGAGAAATCATCCACCTGGCCAAGTATGCTTCATCCCTGGGTTGCAGGGATGGTTCAACATATGAAAATCTATCAATGTGATCCACCATATAAACAAACTGAAAAAGAAAATACACATGATCATCTCGCTAGATGCTGAAAAAGCCTTTGACAAAATTCAACAACTTTTCATTATAAAGATCTTGGAGAGATCAGGGATAACAGGAATATACCTAAACATAATAAAAGCATTATACAATAAACCAACAGCCAACATCAAACTGAATAGAGAGAAGCTTAAGGGGATTCCTCTAAAATGAGGAACAAGACAAGGCTGCCCTCTCTCTCCATATCTCTTCAATATCGTACTTAAATTTCTAGCTAAAGGACTAAGATAACCAAAAAAAAAAAAAAAAAAAAAAACAAGTAGCCTTACTATATACAGATGGCAAAGTGGCTGAGAAAGAAATCAGAGAAACATCACCCTGTACAATAGCCACAAACAGCATAAAGTATCTTGGGGTAATGCTTACCAAACAAGTAAAGGACCTATGTAATAAGAATTTTGTTTTTTCAAATGAAGAAATTAACAAGATACCAGAAAATGGAAAGTTCTCCAATGCTCTTGGATAGCTAGGATAAACATAATAAAAATGGCAATCTTGCCAAAAGCAATCTACAGATTCAATGCAATCCCCATTAAAATCCCAGCACAATTCTTCACTGATATTGAAAGGATAATAACTTTATATGTAAAAATGATAGAACCAGAATAGCCAAAAGAACCCTTTCCAATAAAGGTACTTCAGGGGGCATCACGATCCCTGACTTCAAGCTCTACTATAGAGCTATAGTCCTGAAAACAGCCTGGTACTGAAACAAAAATATACAGGTAGACCAATGGAATTGAACTGAAAATCATGATATTAACCCACACACCTACGAACACCTGATTTTGACAAAACAGTTACAAGTGTACAGTGGAAGGAGGAAAGTTGCTGGCACAACTGGATGATGGTGTGTAGAAGACTGCAGATAGACCCATGTCTTTCGCCATGCACAAAACTCAAATACAAATTCATCAAAGACTTCAACATAAATCCAGGCACACTGAATCTCTTAGAAGAGAAAGTAGGAGGTGCCCTTGAACAATTTGTGGCAGGAGACTATTTCCTGAACATAACTCCAGTAGCTCAGACAGTGTGATTGAAAATTAATAAATAGGATCTCCTGAAACTGAGAAACTTCTGTAAGGCAAAGGACACAGTGGACAAGATCAAATGGCAGCCCAATGTCTGGGATGTTGCTTACAGCTCAGGGACTCCACACCTGTCACACTCTACCTGAGATGCTGTGAAAGAAGAGTTACGGGTCCATTGGCCGAAAGCTCTTGGCTGGCACAGAGGGTGTTAGTGGATACGGGCAAGAAAGAGCTCTAGACTGAGGACCCCATCACCAGCCCTACACTTCACCTGCATCTCTAAAAGCATAAGGAGTAGGGGTGGTCAGAGGACTCCCAAGGACTCAGTAAGGGTCTCTGAACAATTGCAGGAGCTACAACAACAGGATGTCTTCTATTTGTTTATTTATTTACTTACTTATTTTACATGTTGATCCCTGTTCCTTCTACCTGCCTTCCTCCCTCCCTTCACCCTCCCTCTTTCCCTACCTCCCTCTTCTTAACATCTCTCGCCCCTCACATGCGCCCTGGCCACTCTCCCTTCCCATCACACCCCACTCCACATGTAGGGTAATGCCATCCAGGTGGTGTCATATAAATCTGACAGGTCATTTGAAGTAGGGACTAGAACTTCTCTCCTGTCTCTAGGTTAAGGGAGTATCCCTCTATGGACGATGTGTCCACAAGATCCATTTGTGCACCAGGAATACATCCTGGTTCCACTGTCTGAGGTCCCATAGGGACTGCTCAGGACTTCTAGCTGAGACCCATGTTAAGGGGGTCTGAGTCAGTCCCATGCTGTATTCCCAGCTATCAGTCAGGCCATTAGCTCCTCCTTGTTTAGGTCAGCTGTATCTATGTCTTTCTGCAGGCTGATCTTGTCCTCTCTCTGTGCATCTGGATTCTAGTTCGACTCAGTGTTAACTAATTGGTGCTTGATTCTGTTTACAACAGGTACTAGATGAGGGCTCCATGATGGTGGATGAGGTAGTTGTTGATCTCACTATCCCAGAAGGCATTTATGGTAACCTTTCCATTGTTAGTTGGAGTCAGTCTTGCAAGTCTCTAGACATTTCTGTAGGTTCAGTTTTCTCTGAAAACAAATAATGGCTCCCTCTTTTATGTTCTCTCTCTCTCTCTCTCTCTCTCTCTCTCTCTCTCTCTCTCTCTCTCTCCTGTCTTCTTTCCCTACCCTGACTTAATCTTCCTAGTTGCAATGCTTTCCTATCCTCCTATTCACTTTCTTCTAGTTCCCTCACCATTCATGGACCCCCAATTCCCATGTGCTGTGGGGGACCTTATATGTAAGGTCCCTCTTCTGTGAGGGACCTTATATGAATCAACAGCTTGTTTTTTTGAGATGACTTTGGAGAGAAGGACTACTTCAGCAAAAGGGAAGGTCAAAGGGTTCTGTCTTTGAAGAGACTACCACTGGGTGACTCCTGCTTCCTCCCTCCTTGCTCTATGTATTGACCCCATATAAACCAGACTGTGTCAGCTGAGAAGTGAAGATACCTGTTTGAAGAAAGGGTTGTCTCTGGAATCATCTGTGTGATTACATGTGCCAGGAGGTGTCCTGGTCCAAATGTTGGCAGAGACTTGTTTATTTCTCTGGAGAGAAATTTCTTAGGTCACTGTATTTTTTCTTCGTATTCCAAACACTTGTCTGAGAGAAACTTGTCCTTCTTGGAACTGTGCCTTCACCTGCATCAACTTGCAATAACCGTGTCCCTGTGATCAGTGTCCCTCAGTACTCTGTTTGATGTGAAGAAGCTGGTCGTAGTGTTACTTTCATTGTGTTACTTTGGTTGACAGTGCCCATGGTTTGATAATACACAGCACTCTCTTTTCTAAGTGTGTTTGCTTTTCTTAAATGACTTGCCTGTTTGGTGTTTTATTGTTATATTGTTTGTAGCCTCGTGGCTCTGAGATATTTATGAATAGAAGTGATGTAACACGTTTGTCCCTGACTTCGTATTTTATGCTGCAACTTTAGAAGCTTAAATATGAACATTCTGGAAAATAAGCAGTAGTTTTAATAGTTTTTAAGCTGTGTCTGATAGACATTTAAGATTTTTTTTAACCAAACTTTCTAAATTCTCCTTATGTGGCTCTTATTTTTAATGAAACTATATAAATTAATTGATGATAATACATGTGGATGTGATATACTTAATGGTATCAGATGTGCCACCTGATATACATTACATTTTCATTTGAAAAAAGTAATCAGGGCTTTTTAACTCATGTCAGACACAATTTACGTCTACATCTGAGGTCACTGCAGACAATATGAGTTTGGTTTTGTGTTTTACACTGAACTCAGTCCATCTATCTTGGGATTACATTATTTACATAATGATTTTTTTGCTTCCTAGAACATCTGCTCTATCATAGCCTGTAACATGACTGTGCTATTATGTGTCTAAATTTCCCATAAAATGTATATATATTTAAGGATTTCCCTCTTGTATTAGTGAAAGAAAACACTGAAAGCACATTTAAAAAATCAGTGTGAGTACATTAGAAAACATCTTTATTCTGATATGTCGACTGAGTGATCTGTGCATCAGTTTCTCTATCACACACACACACACACACACACACACACTGTTTTTTAATGTATTCACTGTCTGGCACAGAGCCAGGGGTTACCTCCCAACACCCCCCTACATTGCACTACCTTTTCCATAGTGCACACTCTATTGGTTTCAAGGAAGTGGGCTCAGAAATAATCCATAACTCCTCTCTGCTCAGGGTATGGAAGATCATATCCAATGGATGTATTTTACTGAGTCGGGAGTTCTTCCATAATGCTAAGTTTAGGGAATTTCTACGTGTTCTGTAATGACAATCAGAAGTTGCTTTATGAAATGGGTCCCGTGGAATGGAGGCTCAGTTCACAATTTTACTTCATGTTCCTGACACGTGAGTTGGAATAGCTCCCAGGACGCACATGAAACACTTGGGGACTTACTGTCATGTTATGCAGTACTTGTGTTCTCAGTTATGCTTTGTAATCAGATAACTCATAATGTGAAGTTCATGAAGTTCATAAATTTCCTTTTCTGTCTACTCCATCTCTTTAACCTTAACAGCAATTCATTTTCTGTACGGGAATAAGAAAGCCTGTGTGGCATTTCTGAAAAGCTCATACTTAAGATGAAGTACTGTGATATTTTTAACTATATGAATTATATTTGATTTATAATAATTTGGAAAAAGGTAAGAAGGGGATATATTCAATGGAAAAATACAATAGATTTCCAATTTATTTCCTAGATATTGATATGGTGGCATCACTTTCTAAAGCCAAATTAAGAAAAGTCCTACCTTTATTATATCTAAATTGTAATGGTTTTTGTGTTTTATAGTTTTTATTTGTTTTCTGAGAAGAGTTTTCAGGTATACCATGATAGTTTCAAACCCAATGTGTAGCTGTGTCTGGTCCTAAACTCTAGATTGACCTGCTTCCACATCCAAAATTTGAGATTCTAGTCATGTGCAATTATACTCACTTTGTAAACTTTGTTTGTGAGAAACAAAATGAAAATGGTGTTTAGAAGTTAGCTCAGTGGTAAAGGGCATATTATCTTAGACCCAAATCCAGCCCTACAGAAAGTATTGGAAGGAAAATTCCAACCCAAGGAAGGTAACTACGCCCACAAAAATGTAGGCAACAGATAATCCAACTACACCAGAAACCTAGGGTGAAGCAGAACAAATATATTCACAATACCACTGCCAACAACAAACCTAAATCAAACAAGCATCAACAATCAATGGTCCTTACTCACCCTCAACATTAATGGTCTTAACTCACCTATAAAAAGACACAGATTAACAGGAAGAAAAAAAGGGAAAAAAACCCCCTTTCTCCCCCATACAAAAAAAAAATTTTACCCCCAAAAGTGAACCTTCCCCCCGGGGAAGGGGGGGGGGAAAGATTTTCCAATCAAATGGAAATAAGAAGCAAGCAGGCGTAGCTATCCTAATATCTAACAAGCTAGACTTCAAACCAAAACTAGTCAAAAGAGATGAAGACGGTCATTTCATATTCATCTCAGGAGAAATCCATCAACACAAAGTCTCAATTCTGAACATCTATGCCCCTAATACAAAGCCACCCACATTCGTAAAAGAAACACTACTAAAACTCAAAGCTCATATAAAACCTCACACACTTATAGTGGGAGACTTCAATACACCACTCTCAACACTAGACAGGACCACAAATCAGAAACTCAACAAAGAAACAAAAGAATTAACAGAAGTTATGTCTCAACTGGGGTTAACAGACATCTATAGAACATTCCATCCAAAGACAAAAGAATATACCTTCTTCTCTGCTCCACATGGAACCTTCTCTAAAATCGACCACATACTAGGAGACATAACAAACCTCAACAGATACAAGAGAATAGAAATAGTCCCCTGTATCTTATCGGACCACCATGCTTTAAAATTGGAATTCAACAACAATACAAATAGCAGAAAACCTGCAAACTCATGGAAACTTAACAATGTGCAATTGCACCACTCCTGGGTCAAAGAAGAAATAAAGAAAGAAATTAAAGACTTTCTAATATTCAACGAGAATGAGGATACAACATACCCGAACTTATGGGACACCTTGAAAGCAGTGCTACGAGGGAAGTTCATTGCACTAAGTGCCCATATGAAGAAAACAGAGGATAGTCACATAAATGAATTAACAGCGCAACTGAAAACCTTAGAACAGAGAGAAGCGAATTCACCCCGCAGGAGCAGACGCCAGGAAATAATCAACTTGAGGGCTGAAATCAACAAAATAGAAACCAGGAAAACAATACAAAAAATCAATGCAACAAAGAGTTGGTTTTTTGAGAAAATCAACAAGATTGATAAACCTTTATCCAAATTAACGAAAAAGCAGAGACAGAACATGCAAATTAACAAAATCAGAAACGAAATGGGGAACATAACAACAGACACAGAGGAAATCCAGACAATTTTCAGGTCATACTTCGAAAATCTGTATTCCACAAAAATTGAAAATTCAAAGGAAATGGACAAGTTTCTGGATAACTATCACTTACCAAAATTAAATCAAGAACAGACAAACAACTTAATTAGACCTATAACCCGAAATGAAATAGAAGCAGTCATCGAAAGCCTTCCAACCAAAAAAAGTCCAGGGCCAGATGGATTCAGTGCAGAATTCTACCAGACATTCAAGGAAGAACTAGTACCACTACTCCTCAAACTGTTCCACAAGATAGAAACAGAAGGTTTATTGCCAATCTCTTTTTATGAGGCCACAATAACTTTGGTACCCAAACCTCACAAAGACACAACTAAGAAAGAAAACTACAGACCAACATAACTGATGAACATCGATGCAAAAATACTCAATAAAATAATGGCAAACCGAATTCAAAAATACATCAGAGAAATCATCCACCATGATCAAGTAGGCTTCATACCTGGATTGCAGGGATGGTTTAACATACGAAAATCTATCAACGTGATCCACCATATAAACAAACTGAAAAAGAAAAACCATATGATTATCTCCCTAGATGCAGAAAAAGCCTTCGATAAAATTCAACACACTTTCATGATAAAGGTATTAGAGAGGTCAGGGATAACAGGAACATACCTAAACATAATAAGAGTAATATACAGCAAACCAACTGCCAACATCAAACTGAATGGAGAGAAACTTAAGCCAATTCCTCTAAAATCAGGAACAAGACAAGGCTGTCCTCTCTCTCTCCATATCTCTTCAATATCGTACTAGAAGTTCTAGCTAATGCTATAAGACAACAAAAGGAGATCAAGGGCATCCAAATTGGAAAGGAAGAAGTCAAACTGTCTCTATTTGCAGATGATATGATAGTTTACATAAGCGACCCAATAAACTCTACCAGGGAACTCCTACAGCTGATAAACACTTTCAGCAAACTAGCAGGATACAAGATAAACTCAAAAAAATCAGTAGCCCTATTTTTTTCAGACGACAAAGAGACAGAGAAAGAAATCAGAGAAACATCACCCTTTACAATAGCCACAAGCAACATAAAGTATCTTGGTGTAACGCTTACCAAACAAGTAAAAGATCTATATAATAAGAACTTTGTGACTCTAAAGAAAGAAATTAAAGAAGATACCAGAAAATGGAAAGACCTCCCATGCTCTTGGATAGGTAGGATAAACATAGTAAAAATGGCAATCTTACCAAAAGCAATCTACAGATTCAATGCAATCCCCATTAAAATCCCACCACAATTCTTCACCGACCTTGAAAGGATAATAATCAACTTTATATGGAAAAACAAAAGACCCAGGATAGCCAAAACAACCCTATACAATAAAAGAACATCAGGAGGCATCACCATTCCTGACTTTAAGCTCTACTACAGAGCTATAGTTCTGAAAACAGCCTGGTATCGGCATAAAAATAGACAGGTAGACCAATGGAATCGAATTGAAAATCCTGATATTAATCCACACACCTATGAACACCTGATTTTCGACAAAACAGCTAAAATTATACAATGGGGCAAAGACAGCATCTTCAACAAATGGTGCTAGCACAATTGGATGAGGGTGTGTAGAAGACTGCAGATAGACCCATGTCTGTCGCCATGCACAAAACTCAAGTCCAAATGGATCAAAGACCTCAACATCAATCCAGCCACATTGAACCTCTTAGAAGAGAAAGTAGGAGGTACCCTTGAACAAATTGGTATAGGAGACCGCTTCTTGAACATAACTCCAGGGGCACAGACACTGAAAGAAACAATTAATAAATGGGACCTCTTCAAACTTAGAAGCTTCTGTAAGGCAAAGGACACAGTTGACAAGACCAAACGGCAGCCCACTGACTGGGAAAAGATTTTCACTAATCCTATATCCGACAAAGGGCTGATCTCCAAAATATACAAAGAACTCAAGAAACTAGTCAACAAAACACCAAATAACCCTATTAAAAAATGGGGTACAGAACTGAAGAAAGAATTCTCAATGGAGGAAATCAAAAAGGCTGAAAGACACTTAAGAAAATGCTCCACATCCTTAGCTATCAGGGAAATGCAAATCAAAACAACTTTGAGATACCATCTTACCCCCTGCCAGAATGGCTAAAATTAGAAACACCAGTGATGACTTATGTTGGAGAGGATGTGGAGAAAGTGGAACACTCCTCCACTGCTGGTGGGAGTGCAAACTCATACAGCCACTTTGGAGATCAGTATGGCGGTTCCTCAGGAAAATGGGAATTAGTTTACCACAGGACCCGGCAATCCCCCTCTTAGGCATATACCCAAAGGATTCACATCAATGCAACAAAGACATCTGTTCAACTATGTTCATAGCAGCACTATTTGTAATAGCAAGAACCTGGAAGAAACCTAGATGCCCTTCAATTGAAGAATGGTTAATGAAGATGTGGCACATCTACACAATGGAATACTACTCTGCAGAAAAAAATAATGGTATCTTGAAATTTGCAGGCAAGTGGATGGCACTTGAAGAAACCATCCTGAATGAGGTAACCCAGTCACAAAAAGAGGAACACAGTATGTACTCACTCATATATGGATTTTAGACCTAGATCAAATGATCACCAGCCTATAATTCACATCACCAGAGGAACTAGGATACAAGTTGTATTCTAAGAGATCCATATAAAGTCCCTCACAGAACTGGGAAGGGACAAGTCCCCCAGACCTCAGGTATAGTGGGGGAGGACAGCTAATGGAGAGAGAAGTAGGAGAAAATGAGAGGGAGGAGAGGAAGGCATGTGCCACCAGGAGGATTGAGCCTGGTTAGGAATGGAAAATAGGAAAGCGAGAGAGAGACAGAGACAGAGAGAGAGAACATAAAAGAGGGAGCCAATATTGGTTTAAAGATAAAGTTGAACACAAAGAAAGGTCCAGGGAACTACAAGACTGCTCCCAACTAACAATCTCAGCTTCCGTGGAAAGGCTATCATAAATGCCCTTCCCGGAGAGTGAGATCAACAACTAACTTCTCCATGGAGTCCTCAACTAATGCCTGTTGAAAACAGGAGCAAACACCCATACATAAACACTGAGTCAAACTAGAACCCAGAAGCAGATGGAGAGGACAAGACCATGCGGTAGAAGTACATAGAGACAGCTTACCTAAACAAGGAGGAGCTAAGGGCCACTAGACTGATAGTTGGGAAGCCAACAGGGGTCTGACTCGGACCCCCCTGAATATGGGTCTCAGCCAGAAGTTCTGAGCAGTCTAAGAGACCTCAGACAGTGGAGCCAGGATGTATCCCTGGTGCACAAAAGGACTTTGCAAACATATCCCCCATGGAGGGATAACTGCCTTATTCTAGAGATAGGAGAGAAGCCCTAGTCCCTACTTCACAGGACCTGTCAGATCTACATGACCCCAACTGGATGGCATTCCCCTACATATTGTATTGTGGTGGGGGGTTGGGAGGGGAGGGTGTTTAGAGTGCATGGGAGAGGGTAGAGAGGGCAAAAGGGAGGGAAGGAGGGAGGGAGGGCTGGGGGGGGAGGGAGGGAGGGAGAGGGAACTGGGATCGACATGTAAAATAAGAAAAAAAAAAAAAAAAAAAACAAAAACGCTTTGACTCCAAAATTTAAGTTGAAGAACAAGTTACTGGGGAAAAGTATTTCTATTTTTGTTTCCACAGAAAATGAAAAGATGTGGATTCCTTCCAGACTAATGTGGTTTGATCACACCAGACCGCCTGAAACAGAGTACAAGGTGATCCTACATTCCAAACAGCTGGACAAAACAGCCCTACAGACTACAGCTAGGATATCTGAATCTTCTTCGAATCCCCCAAGACAGCGCCCCTTACCAGCAGGAAGTAGTTTGGAAAGAACGACGCCCAAATTCCCAAATATTGTGTATAAATGTTTGTTTTCATTTAATTGGACTTTGTTATATAAAATTAAATAAAAAATACTCTATAAAAAAAAGTAAAAAAAAAAGAAATAAAAAAAGAGAAGAAAGCAAAGTAATTTTTTTGCAATGTTCTTAACAATCATTTGAGACAAATTTATCACACATATTTAACAAATAGGACATTTATTACTATTATTTATTGATTTATTTTACATGTCGATCACAGTTCCCCCTCTCTCCCTCCCTTCAACCATACCTCTTACCTACCTCTTACCTACCCTCCCCTCTCACATGCACACTGACTACCCTCCCCTCCCCTCCAATTCCCCCACCCCAATTCCACATGTAGGGCAATGCCATCCAGGTGGGGTCATGTAAATCTGACAAGTCATTTGAAGTAGGACCTAGGACTTTTCTCCTGTCTCTAGGTTAAGGGAATATCCTTCCATGGACGATGTGTCCACAAGATCCATTTGTGCACCAGGAATACATCCTGGTTCCACTGTCTGAGGTCCCATAGGGACTGCTCAGGACTTCTAGCTGAGACCCATGTTCAGGGGTCTGATTCAGTCCCATGCTGTACTCCCAGCTATCACTCAGGCCATTAGCTCCTCCTTGTTTAGGTCAGCTGTATCTATGTCTTTCTGCAGGCTGATCTTGTCCTCTCTCTGTGCATCTGGATTCTAGTTCGACTCAGTGTTAACTAATTGGTGCTTGATTCTGTTTACAACAGGTACTAGATGAGGGCTCCATGATGGTGGATGAGGTAGTTGTTGATCTCACTATCCCAGAAGGGCATTTATGGTAACCTTTCCACTGTTGCTCAAATTGTTAGTTGGTGGCAGTCTTGTAGGTCTCTAGGCTTTTCTTTATGTTCAGATTACTCTGAAAACCAGTAATGGCTCCCTCTTTTATGTTCTCTCTCTCTCTCTCTCTCTCTCTCTCTCTCTCTCTGTCTCTCTCTCTCTCCTGTCTTCTTTACCTATCCTGACTCAATCTTCCTAGTTGCACGTGCTGTCCTGTCCTCCCCTTCTCTTTCTCCTAGTTCTCTCTCCATTCATTCAGTGTTAAAAGAAAGATTTAAAGAAGAGAAGAAAGCAAATTAATTTTAATGAAATGTTCTTAACAATCATTTCTTCTTATAATAGTATCATTTGAGACAAATTCATCACACATATCTACCAAATAGGAGTTTTTTTTTAATTAATGTGTATTCTTGAAAAGAAAACAGAGAATGCCTCATTTTTCTTTTTTTAAATTCTATTCATTTCTAGTTGTCCTGGATCTTACTAATTAGACCATTCTAGCTTCAAATGCATAAATATGTACTTTATATAACATCTTCCAACTACATGTCATGGTATACGTTATATAGGTTTTGGTATTGCTTGAGGAAAAGTAGCAATATTCTTTGTTTACAAACATCCCATTTTCTCAATCACTCTGAAAATTGTGTGGCATCATATGTCCTTTTGTCATATTCTACACACAAATATTGGCAATGTGTTGATCTGAAAATCTTTTAAGGTAAGAGGCATACAGACTTACGTTCCAGGTAGCATTCATTTTTATTTCAGTATACCTTAGCTTTTTATAAATTACTTATAGTGAATTATTAAATGTTTCCATAGATACTTAAAGAAATTCAGAGAAATTTTATATATATATATATATATATATATATATATATATATATATATATATATACTCTTCAGCATCAAAAATAAACAAATCTTAAAACAGTTTCACTATATTTTCCTGTTTAACTTGAAATAGTATCTGATTACATTTATAATTATATCTTTTACCATATAAAGTATATAGTTTTAATTTTCCCTGGATTTCCAGATAAAAATATCCCAGAAAAGAATGTGTGCTACAAGGGGACACTCCGATTTCCAGTGTGTCTTTTGAGTTATTCCTTTCCATTCCTCAGTTCCTCTTGAGACTAATTAACTTTTATATGCTTATTTTATATTCATTCCTAAAGCACTTATGTTTGAGATATCCTATCTACTCTCATTAACTCTGTGTGTGTATGATTGTGTATGTGTTGGGGGGGGGGTGTTCTGCATCTGTATGCATGTGTGCATGTGTTGGGCCTGCATGCAGAGGACAGAGGTTGATGCCAGCTGTCCTTCTTTATGGACATTTGCTTTAGTGTGTGAGACACAGTCTATTTGAAGCTGGAGTTTGCTGATTCATCTCCATTTGATGTGAAAGTGAGGTCCAGGAAGCATGTGTCTATATCTCCAGCACTGGGAGTATAAATGCTTCTACATGGAGATATTTCACCTGGGTGCTGGGGTTCCAACCACCATGGTAGCATTGTGAACATTGTACTGAGTATTTTCTGCTGTCTTATATTTGGTTTTAAATGAGCTAAAATTCAAATGTCCTTTGTTTCTTTTTCATGTGTTGTAGTCTAGTCTAGCCTCTTAGTCCATAGTTAGCTGAAGATAATCTTGAACCTCTGATCCTTTTGTCTCTACCTCCCAAATGCTGGGGTTATACACTTGAGCCACCATATCTGGCTTTGAAGTTCTAGTTCCTTATTGCTGGATTTCTAAGTTCCTAGTTTTAATTGTTTCCTTCATCTGTTTGACTGTTTTTTTTTTTTAAGGGGGGGGGGGGCTTTCCTTATTTTCTTTAAGAGGTTTGTTCATTTCTTGCATTTTTTGTTTGGTGTTTCCTCTATTTCTTCCACTTTTTTTGTTTGTATTTTCTTCCATTTCTTTATGGGATTTTCTGATATAATCTTTGAGGGCCTCTATCACTTTTTATGAAGTTATTTCTTAAGTTGTTCTCTTCTGCTTCCGTTGCTTTCGTGTGTTCAGGTATAGTTGGTATAGAGTCCCTAGATTCTGGTGGTGTCATACTGGTCTTTCTAGTGTTGTGTGTTTTCTTGTATGTCGTCTTCCCAATGCTTCTTCCAGTGGGAGAAGGTAGAGTCTTTCTCTCTCTACCCTGTTGTGCTGGTGGTTGTAGGTGGTTCAGTAGTTCGATATCTGCAACTCTTGATGATCCAAGCTCTCTTGTAGTTCTTTCCTCCAGCAGTGGCCAGGTGATGGGGTCCATAGATCAGGGTAATTGGGACTCAAGGTGGTCCTCTGGCAGAGCTTGAGGCTATGGCATACAATGGTGAGGTTAGTGTGGCCTCAAGGTGGTCCCACATGGATAGGCGGGTCCAATGTGCTCAGAGCAGACCCATTAAGTTCCATGGCCTCTGGCCCAATGCTCACCCAGAGCACCAGTCCATCAGGACAAAGGGTGGGGGGAAGGCAGGTACTGGGTGGTGCATGGAGCAGAGAACCAGGACTGTACTATCCAGGGCCAGGATAGAGAGGGGGAGCAAGGTGCACAGCTAATGCAGGGAGTTCCCAGGGAAGAAGGGGGAGGGGAATTAAGCCTGAACTGGTCCCAGACTCAACTCTGGTAGAGCACCTGAGGTGAGGGGATCAACGGAATTTTTTTTTTCTTAGAGTTTTAAGATTTAATTTTCTCAAAGGGCTAATAGTTATTTTAACAAAACCATTTTATTCAAGCTGTTCTAAACTTGTGGAAGATACTGTCAATGATGAATGCTATCTAGAAATATAATGAGACCATGTATGGAGGAGGATAAAATCATGGTGAGGTACAATGGACTTTTGGGAGAGTGTTGATTGGGTAGGGTTTGACGATTACAAGATAACCAGGATAGGAAAGTGAGCCCTTGAGTAAAAAGTGGTGGGATATTAGAAGATGATGAGTAGGATTCCTGACATATCATTTTCTAGGGCCCAGGTAGAGGACTGCTATTGCGGTAAATAAGGATCAGGATAAACAAATAGGCCGAATAGATGTTTATTCAGGGAGAAATATCTTACAACCTAGACAGATGAACACCAGGAAATTCAACCCGATCCTCTCCTGTCCTAGTCACGCCAGAAAGAGAGAGCCTTTCCTGGCCCCCTCTGACCTCCTTCCTCAGGTCAATTCCGCCCATGGCTCCACCCCCCAATGGGCGTGGTCAGTGCCACAGAAGGAGACAAAGTGAATATCCCACTACAATTCCCATTTTAGTCTAAAGAAAAGATTTAGGCTTAATACAAAACTATATACAAAACAGTGAATAACAAGTGTGCTCTAAGAAAAGGAAAATCGAGAACAAAATGACCTACATATCTAGTCCTAGGGTGAGGGCATAATGGAGTTTACAATAGAGTTGTCCTAAGCTGGAAAACGTAAGTCTAGTACCTAATATATCTAACTAGGAAGAGAGAATAATAGTTGTGATAGTTTAATCTTCAACCTCATCAAGACCTGAGAAGGAAATTAACAATACTAGAGTAGACAGGAAATGCGGATGGACAACTTCCAAAAGGTGCAGCAAGGACAGAAACAGCAAGCCACCTGAACAGTCACCCTAGGTCTCACAGCGACGTTGGTACACCCAGATTTGGCTAAGGCCAAGAGAACTTGACAGACCACAACAACAGCAGGGAAATAGAATGGCTGTCTTACCCTGACTTGGCAAGGTCAAGCAGTCTTCTATATTTGTCTCCTGCAAGCACCTAGGACTGTATGTCCAAATCAGTGGTCAAGGTGGGGGCAATTCTATGCCCAACAGGCCATTAGCTGAGGTGAGACTGAACTCCAGCAGGAGCAACAACAGTGTCCAACATATTGTATGGAAAGTGCATGGTGCTGTCAGGAGCAACAGTGTCTCATGTCAATGGAATACTAATATTAAAACATTTAAATGTCATGTTATGCATGTCTATGTAGTGATTGAAGATTAAGCATCTATATCTGACTAATCTCATAGGTACAGGAAATGTGAGTGAAGGTAATCTGTAATACTCAGGAACTTAGCTAAAAAGACTGATTAAAACTTTCCTGAGTAAAGCAGGAAGAAATACTTAAACAATATAACTATTTATATATACCTACATGTAAATCCCTAAAATAGAGGTAGAGTATAAGTGTCAAGACAAGAGGTAGAACTATAAAGGGCAGCAAGATAAATATCCCAAATTGTATCAATATACAAAATGTCTTGAATACAGGAAAAGTATGCATACATAGAATATGGTAAAAAAATAATGTGCATAAAATATTATAAGTGGAAACATTTAACACAATATAACAAAATATAAACTTAATTTTACATAGCTTACCACATAAGAATACACAACAATGTAAGCTGTAAAATACTATCTCATTCTTACTCAAATTCTCAAGAAAATAGGCTAATCTACCTATATCCCATCTAAACCATACATTTACCAACCATTCCCTATTCCTGTCTAAAAGATAAACCAGAGTGTAAGCATCACCCAATCCCAAATAACTAAAACCAACCCAAAGACGATGACTATTATCCCAAAATTCCAAGGGTAGGGAAAGGGGGCGTAGTCATATTAAGATTACTTCCTGCTGAAATGGGACGATGATTGCTCCAATGGATCCTGTAGGAAGAAAATTTTTAGCAACCAAATTTCTCAACAGAACTGGCTGTGACATATGTAGTTAGTCACTGTGTGGCAGAAAAATTCTTGACTGTAGTTCTATTTGAAACTCTGGCCAGGGTGTAATAAAAAGGTGCACCATTACAGCTAGCTAGTCATGAGTTGTCTCGAGCAAAACAGTCTCAAACCGGTTTTAGGGTGATGTTTGTAGTTCCAATGCATCAGGTTGAGACAAGTGGAAACGATGATGTGGGGCCCCATCTTCTTTCCGGAGAGTTCAAAGACTGCTGTTAGGAATCGTTATTATTCCTTGTGGAAAAGTTACACATCAATATTAAAGTAAAATTTTCAAGTTTTAAGGTATGCATTAGGGAAAGACAACAATAAGCATTAAAAGTATGTGAGAAAATTAGGATTTCAGAGAGCAAATTGCATATAAGAAATGAGTCCCCAGATTTTGTTTTCTTCTGCCTTACACCAATTGGCTTCTTGATTTAAGGCAGAAACCATGAATTTAATCTTAACAACATGCTTGAATTTAGAGAAGGAAAGCCAAATCCAACTCCAATGCTAGCATTGGTTTACAAAATTTGGGACTTCAGGAATACTAGATAGTAGAGAGAGATAGATTTCTATATAGAAATAGTTTACTACAATTAAATATATTTTTATTTATTTATTTATTTATTTTTACCATTTATCAGATTCTGCTTCCTTAAGTGATTGTTTCTGAAGAGCTGTCTTCTCTTCTGTAGGCACCTATATGTTCAGTGTCTTTTGGCTGTTTGATGATAGGTTTTCTCTTTTTCCTGTAAAAATAAGAATACAACACTTCCCCTACCTTTGAGAGGCCTCCGCACACCTCATAGGACCTAGTTTGTTGGATGACTTGTCATTTCTCTTCATTAAGATGTTTCTCTTGTTCAACTCGGATCTTGATTAACTTAGATGGTATCCATAGTTTTTCTTCTCCTGTAGATACAAATGCAAAACCCCTACCCCAACGTAACACATATCCTGCTTTCCATTCTGAGGTCAGTACATCCTTGAAGTACACTGGCTGATTTAGTTCAGAAGTTTTTTCTATTGTCCAGTGTCTTTCTGCAGCTATTTTTCCTTTTTCATCAGCATTAAGAAAGTTTAATGTTAATAAAGCATTATGTAATCTGTGTTTGGGTGTTTTGGTTCCTCCTGCCTGTTTATGGAGCATTTCTTCTAAAGTACGATTGGATCTCTCAACCACTGCTTGTCCTGTAGGATTGTGTGGTATACCAGTTATGTGCTTTATCTTGTAATACTCAAAAAACTCTTTCAATTTGCCGGAGACATATGCTGGAGCATTGTCAGTTTTTATTCGTGCAGGTATGCCCATAATGGCCATTACCTCTAAAAGGTGCGTTATAACAGAATCAGCCTTTTCAGAGCTCAGAGCAGTAGCCCATTGAATCCCTGAAAATGTATCTATAGTGTGATGTACATATTTTAATTTTCCAAATTCTGCAAAATGAAACACATCCATTTGCCATATTTCATCCCTATTTATACCTTTAGGGTTACTGCCTGGTGATAAAGGAGTTTGGTTATAGAATGAGCAAGTAGGACATTTCCTTACTATTTCCTTGGCTTGTTCCCAAGTGATAGAAAAATCCTTTTTTAAACCTTTGCTGTTCACGTGGTGTTTCTTATGAAACTCTGAGGCTTCTATCACACTTCCTATCAATAAACGATCAATTTCATCATTGCCTTGTGATAGAGGACCTGGCAGACCCGTATGGGATCTGATGTGTGTTATATATATATAGGATGAGTCCTCTTTCTGATAGTATCTTGTAACTGTATAAACAATGAAGTTAATTCTGTATTGTCAGGAATAAATTCTGCAGTCTCAATGTGTAAAATGACTCTCTCTGCGTATTGAGAGTCAGTAACTATATTGAGGGGTTCTTTAAAATCCATAAGTACCATGAGAATGGCATACAATTCTGCCTTTTGTACAGAATTGTAAGGGCTTTGAACCACTTTGCTAATTTTTCCTGATTTATATCCTGCCTTACCTGATTTGTTTGCATCAGTGTAGAATGTATGAACTCCAGAAATAGGTGTTTTTCTTACAATGCGTGGAAGAATCCAAATCGTTTTCTTTATGAATTTGATTCTCTCAGTTGTTGCTAATTGTTCCCAAAAAGTTACTGCAAGCTCTCTGCCAATATTCGTTATCTTTCCATAAGGAAGAAATTTCCTCATTAGTTAAAGGTACTATAATTTCTGCTGGGTCCCTTCCTATTAGCTGACGAAGTCTTAATTTACCTTTTATAATCAAGTCAGAGATCTTTTCTATATATGTTTTTAGTTTTTTATTCTGTTTATGTGGTAGGAATATCCATTCTAATATGATATCTTCTCTCTGCATCAAAATCCCTGAAGGATATTCTCTACATGGTAATATAACCAGAATACAGTCTAGGTTTGGATCCACACGGTCCACATGTGCTTCTAGTATCCTCTTTTCTACCCATTCTAATTCCTTCTCAGCTTCAGCTGATAGTATTCATGGACTATTCAAGTCCTTATCTCCTTTTAGGGCCATTTTCAAGTTTTTCAAATCATGCCCTTCTACTCCAATTATGGTTTGCAGTTGAGAAATCTCTCCTAGTAATTTTTGAAGATCATTAAGAGTCTGGTAGCGATCTCTTCTGATCTGTACTTTTTGTGGTCTAATTTTCTGTAGACCTATTTTATATCCTAAGTAGTTGATAGACTCTCCTTTTTGTATTTTTCAGGTGCAATTTGTAATCCCCAGCGAGGTAAAACTTCCCTTACTTTCTCAAACATTTTTTCTAATATTTCTCCTTTAGAGTCAGCTAACAATATATCATCCATGTAATGATAGATTATGGATTGTGGAAACTGTTTACGAATTATTTCTAACGGTTTTTGTATGAAATATTGGCACAGGGTGGGGCTATTTAGCATTCCCTGTGGCAAAACCTTCCATTGATATCTCTTCACCGGTTGAGAATTATTATAATTAGGTACCGTGAAGGCAAATTTCTCTTTGTCTTGTTCTTGTAAAGGTATAGTGAAGAAGCAATCCTTTAAATCAATAACTATAATAGGCCATTCTTTGGGTATCAAAGAAGCAAGGGCATTCCAGGCTGTAGAGAGCCCATTGGCTGGATAACTTTATTGATGGCTCTCAGGTCTGTAAGCATTCTCCATTTACCAGATTTCTTTTTTATCACAAATACAGGAGAATTCCAAGGGCTGGTTGATTCCTCAATATGTCCAGCATTTAGCTGTTCCTGAACCAGGCTTTCTAAAGCTTCTAACTTCTCAGAGGTCATAGGCCATTGTCCTACCCATACAGGTTCCTCTGTTAGCCATTTTAAAGGTAGGGCTTTTGGTTCCTCTGTTTGTTCAGCATTTGTATTTTGTTTTTGTACTGCCTGGATATTTGGTCTCTGTCTTGTATAGTACTTAACAGTATTCTTTCCACAATCATGAGGTCGTCTATGGTTCCTATCTAATACAGGAGGAATGTTAATCTGTGTATTCCATTGCTGTAATAGATCACGACCCCATAAATTTATCACTACATCAGCCACATATGGTCTCAACCTCCCTCTCTGTCCTTCTGGTTCTATACATTCAATCCATCTCGTGCTTTGTTTTACCTGAGACAGGGTTCCAATCCCTAAGAATTGAACATTTACCTCATGCAGGGGCCATCTTTGAGGCCAAGATTTATTAGATATGATAGTTACATCAGCTCCTGTGTCCACCAGACCCTCAAACAGTCTATTATTCATCTTAACTATCAATCTAGGCCTATGACTATTTATAGCAGTTTGCCAAAATATACGTTTTTCATTTCCTTCTGTCATGTTTGATTCAACTTCCGTCACTAGTTCGTCATCCAGCGCAGTATGAGTTTTTATAATAGGCACAGAATTTTCTAATTGTCCTGTGGGAGATTGTCTTACACTGTGACTGGGAATGTTCGAACCACCTGTGACGTGGGGGCCTTTGAGAGGCCCCCCAAGGAGTTTCCTGATGGTAAAGGGTTTCCTTGCTTGTCTCTGGTCGATCTACACTCATTTGTCCAGTGTCTGCCTTTTCCACACCTTCTACATAACCCAGGAGGCTGAAGCCTTCTGTTTGATTCATTTCTAGGGGTGTTATTTCTAGGGAAGCTTTGCCTACAATTTCTTTTTAGATGTCCTATCTTACCACAGTTATAACATCTGACATGTTGATATCTCTTCAAACCTTTGGGGATGGCTTCTCCTACCCAAGCTTCTAAGTCACCATAGTAAGGAACTCTCTTATCTTGATATCTTCTCTGACCTTTAGATATGGCTTCTCCTATCCATGCTTCAGTCTTATTGTCATTATACTCAATGTTGCCTGTATATAGGACCCATTCATCCAAGGGTGCTGATCGCATTTTTAAAGGCCAAAGCACCTGTTTGCATTGAGGATTCGCATTCATATAAGCTAAAGATTCTATGAGTATTTGCCTAGCATCTATATCTGCTATCTCTAATTGTACTGCCCTAGATAATCTTTCTAGAAGGTACTAAAACGTTCTCTAGGTCCTTGCTTTATCTTGGTATAGGGTTCTATCCTCTCTCCTAATTCATGAACCTTATCCCAACATTCAAAGCTGCTGTACTGCATAGAGACAAGATGTGTTCATCATAGGCAGCTTGGGTTTCTGGGTCAGCATAGAGACCCTCACCAAGAATTTTATCTTGGGGAGCTTTATAACCTTTCTTTAAGTCCTGAAGTTCAAGAGCTTTTGCTTCCTCTCTCCATAAAGCCCTCCATTCTAATTGAGAGGAGCTTTCAAGGACAGCTGATATTAATTGATCCCAATCCTTAGGGGTTACCTTGTTATTCCATGCCCATGATTCTACTAATTGCTTCACATAAGGTGAGTGCATGCCATAAGAGACTACTGCTTCCTTTATACCTTTTAAATCTTTCATACGTATTGGTTCCCACTGATATGCAACGACACCTTTTGGATGTTTCTTCGTTGCTGGCTTTTCATGAATACATACAGGGAAAGCTCCCCTGACCCTAAATGGTGTGGAAAATTTTAAATCTTTTTCATGCCCTGTTACCTGTAGTTCTTCTTCTGATGTATCAGACTGAAGGTCTTCTAAAGCCTGAAATCTATTCACCATTGTTTCTTTGAGTGTCTGAACTTCTTGAATCAAATAACTTTCTAGAGGCTTCATTGCATCAGTCAGTATCTTACTTTCTCCAACTACAAATGATTCCATGTTTTTAATCTTATCATCCTTAGATATTATCTGAATGGCGTGTAAACTGCCTTCCAGAAACAATGTTCTATCTGCTAGCTTGCCATTATCCTCAGACATGGAAGAGATTCTGTCATCTAGTCTTTCTATCTGATGTTCCAGTTTTTTAAACTTATTAGTAGCTTCCTCCGACCAGGAGTGGGCTGTTTCTGCTAGTTTGTTAATGCATTGCATTGTTTCTGTTCTGGTTATTGAGGTATCTGACAACAATTAAACAAATTATACCTTTCAGCTCGCCAACACCATCTTCAATATTCTGAACCTTTCTTTCTATATTTTCTATGCTTTCAATTCTATCATTTTCAATGTTTCGAATCTTTGTCTCTATGTTTTGAATTCTATCATTTTCAATGTTTTGAATCCTTGTCTCTATGCTTTGAATTCTATCATTTTCAATGTTTTGAGTCCTTGTCTCTATGTTTTGAATTCTATCATTTTCAATGTTTCGAATCTTTGTTACTAAGTCTCCTATGGTTTGTACAAGTTCCTTATAGTTTGCTGTAATCTCAAACCATTTCTTTAAGAATATCATGTTAATGATGAAACCCATTGCTATTACAAAATAAAAGTATATATTGGTCCAGTCATAAGTTTCTTCTGCTAAATTCCCTTCTACATATGAAGTAAAATAATTCCTAAAGTTCTGCATAGTAAAATTATCTGCCATAATTATGGAACAATTTATCTCAGATTTTATATCAGCTTAAATTGCAAAGGATGTTACAATTACCTTAGGTGTAATTCTGCTGTCCTGGAACTTTGATGCTTTTAGTTGTATATCTCAGCTTGTGGTAGCTACGCCTGGAGGTGTGTCAACAAATAGGGCCTAGCCGCCGAGGCTCGTCTGATCCAGGTTCCTGTAAAAAGTTCTTAACAAACTATGACAAGCAGAATTTTGTTAAAAGGGGACTTTTGGAGTTACTTGTAACACAAGATGAAATGCATGCAAGCCGGGTGGGTGCTGCCGAGCAGCTCTTCGCAAATGCAAAGTCCCATGCGGAAATGGGCAAAATATGTTAAGCGGTAAGTGCCTTCTCAGGTCTGCTTTAGCGGCAAAGATCTCCTTTGTAGTAAGGAAGAGGCAAATGTCCCAAAGCTGTGGTGAGTACACCTGGTTAAACCCTGCCCGTTGGGGAAGGTGGGGGAGGGGGGCGCTTCTGCCGCCTGGGGGCAAAACCCCTCTTCTGACACCAGATATTGCGGTAAATAAGGATCAGGATAAACAAATAGGCCGAATAGATGTTTATTCAGGGAGAAATAACTTAGAACCTAGACAGATGAACACCAGGAAATTCAACCCGATCCTCTCCTGTCCGAGTCACCCCAGAAAGAGAGAGCCTTTCCTGGCCCCCTCTGACCTCCTTCCTCAGGTCACTTCCGCCCATGGCTCCACCCCCCAATGGGCGCGGTCAGTGCCACAGAAGGAGACAAAGTGAATATCCCACTACAGACTGCCCTTATTTAAAAAAAAAAAAATGTTATATCAGTTTATGGAATGGATGGTCTTAAGTTTCCATACATATTTTAGGTTTTAGAAATCCTGTTTTCTTTTTGAAATTTAAAAACATTTTCTTTGTTATGTAGTTGGAATAACCTGCTGTATCCTAGAGTAAGATAAAAATGTATTTTAATGTTGTAAACATTATTTTTCTTGATTTTTGAAAGTGTTTTTAGAATAGAAAAATATTTTAAAAAGCAGCCTTAAATAGTCTGCTTTAACCCATACGTTTCTATAATTGAAAAAAGGAACAATGGAGTACTTTCAGAGTTGGGGAGAAACTGGAGAAAGGAGTAAGCAAATTCCTTACATTTGTCCTATTTTCAGTTTGTGAGTATGTACAGAACAAAGTATGGTATGAGTAGAAGAACGGTGTATCTAATGGAGTTGTAATGGCAAACACAGCCCAGAGTGTAGGTCTAGGTATTGTCTTCAGAGAGCCAGTTGGAGTATATGTGCCAGGAGCAATGTCTGCCTTTAGAATAGTGGGACCTAGACATCAGGTCACCACCTTCTGATGGTGGCTGCCACCTCCTATAAAAGGTTTAGGAACATTATTTTTACTACAACTGAAGCTCATGTGATGTGTTTCCTAGTCATAGAAGGAGTTCATGTATGCATTAGAATGCCTCTTATTTATTTATTGTTATTTTTTTGTGTGTGTGTGTGAAGGGCCTTGCGGTATAATACAACTTGGCTTCAAACCAGGGGTCTTCCTGCCTCTGCCTTCTGAATGCTAGGGTTACAGGCATGATCTCACTGATAACAAATATTTTTTCACATGCCCGGAATCCTAGCACTTGGGAAGTGGAGACAGAAGGATTAGGATTTCTGGACAGCCTTCCATACATAGCACAACCCATGTTAAAACCCAATAGTATAAAAAAAAAAATCTTAAAATTAAAGATTGAGAAATGTGTCATTAGAGCACCTGGGGTCCAGCATGTTTTCTGATCTCCTTTATGCCTAATCTAATGGTAAGGCCTGATGTCAACTGGAAGCTCATTTGATACGGGAAGAGTCAAAGAAGAGTGTTACATGATTCTTGCAAATGTCAATTGCCATCCAATCGGGCTTATCTGGTGCTTGTGTTCAGTGTGATGTTTCATAATAGTGATTGTAGTTTTTGGTACAGAGAACCAACACTTCTGTGTTTACTCCTTATTGTCACCCTATGCTTTGGTTTTGGTATGGCCATTTCCTGGGAATATCCTCTTTATTTTTCTCATAAGCATTGAGCAAACTTTGTGTTACTCACAGTGTTTGTGCTGTATCCTGGAAATCCAATTCCTGCTCTGTTTTTAATAGTCACCTTATCACTTCAAGATGAAGAATTTAGAAATAAGGTGTAGAGGTGATCTGTGCCATCAGTTATGGCTAGCCAGAAGGCCCCTGTGGTTAGTGATTAGGATTGTTGCCTCCAGGGTTCTGCATAGCTGTATAGATATCAGGAGACTTTGGGAGATGTGAATAGTATTCTGCTAGCATATGTGTTAAAATGTGTATGTTTAAGGAGTATTTTGAAAATACTTTGGAAATTGTAATGAGAATGATCTCTTTTCCTTGGATGTTTTTTAGGTGACTTCTGAGCCAGTAATTTTAACCGCTAGCCATTGATCATCGCATGGAAAGGAAATTAGAAGTCAACCCAATGAGAAGATGGCCCAGTTGTATGCACAGTTGGATGGAGGGTTTAGCCATGCTGCCTGGATGTTGTCAGGTTGGCTGCCTCTGCCTATCTTCGGGTATGGTCGAGGACCACTTTGCACTTGGCTGACTTTGGACAGTAACTATACTATTTGTGTGCTTTCTGATTTGACAGGTTAGGAGTCTCCTTTTTATTAGCATTCAAAACAGTTTATATGGAGAGCCTGTTCGAAGTAAGATTCATTTTATTGAGAAGACAGTTTGTTGTGTATGGTAATATTTTGCTTATCTAGTCTTTGTACTCCAAGAGATTTCTGCGGTGCACTTTGAGCTGCAGCCTTTTAAACCCCTTTATAAAATCTCTGATGTGTTTTTAGTACTTCTCTGTGACCTTCTTTTTGGATGTTTGTGCTTTTATTGGGTTTTGTTGGTAAACATGCAATTTAATTGTAATTATTTTATATATATTAATTTAACAATTGCAGTATGTAAATATTAGAGGTGTATTTCTTTGTTGGCATGAAATATAAAATGATGTTTTGTAAAAATCATAGGTACAAATTATATAGGCAAACATTTTCAGGAATTTTGCAGGTAATGTATATATTGGCCTAAGTAATGTTAACATTTGTTTTGAGCAAAAGTAAATTTTAAAAAAATGAAAGAATGAGTGGAATCTTTACAAAATTCTGCCTTAGAGGGTTGCAGGTTTTGCCACCCAATGGCCCCTGGGAAGCAATATATCCCTTTGCCAGACTGAGTGGCCCAGGTGGCTCTCCTTCCCTGCATCTTTTTTAACTTGTTGCTCTTTTTTCTGCTCCCCAGAGCCTGACATTTGGGCAGGTGACAGGGAGAAGGGAGGCATGGAGTGTGGGGGATGGAGCAGAGAGCTCACCTGAGCTCTATCTTTGCTGCCAGGGTGCCTGGGATCTGGCTGGAGCTGCTGGCTCTCTCTTACATTTACTGGGTACAAAGTCTCTATGCATCTATCCCTGAACTGCAGGCAAGGCTCATTTTGCAAGGAGGCAGATGCTGCTGCTGTGGAAGCTGCTCAAAGTTCTCAGACTCCACACCTGTCACACTGAAACTGAGATGCAAAGAAAGGCATGTGCTGTATATTTCTTCGTATTAGCTGAGTATGGATGCTTGCAAAGTGAAAACTAGCAAATATAAAAGGGGATTGGATGCCAGTTGTTATATTTAAAAAAAAAAAGAACCTAATAGAAATAAAATGATGTCATCATGGCAAGATGAAGGCATGACATTTAAAGTAAGAGACATGGTATTAAACACCTATGATGGCATACAACCCTGTAAAGATAAGACAAGCATGTGAAACAGACATTTTACCATTCCCCTCTGGGAGAACATATACAAACTTACAGGTAGCATTTACCTAACTGTTTAGCCTTAGATAATATAACTTTTTACACTGTAGGTGGGCTTTGTGATCTGTCCTCTGTAAGAGTTTCTCACAATGCAGAGAGAACTTAAACATCTAGATTCAAATTCCTGCCCAGGAAGTGACTCACCTGCTCTATTTAATAGAACAAAGTGCTTAAGTCTATGAATAAAAATGGTAGATAATGAAATAAAGCTTTTAGGCAGGTTGTAAATATTAAAGGTAATCCTTCCAGACTCTGATATGTTCAAGGTATTTTTAAGAACACTGGAACTAGCTTTTTTATTACTTTAATGCTCATTCAATTCATTTTATTCATCCTGTGCTCAGAATTTTCACAAAAATGCCATACTAAGTACTGTCAGGCAAATGCCTGATAATTTAACATTCATTCATTCATCTATGGTATTGATTATGTGGTAGGCAAAAGACAAACTCAACCAAATAATACTGACTCCATCACCATAGTCTTCAAATCATATCAGCTTCTGTTTTCCTCTCCTGATAAATGAGGACCAGAAAATAGACCATATATGTACTCAATACTTCATCACCTCTCCAGGCAGACACATATGGACCCAGTAAGTTTGAATATTCATACTCAGTACCAATTCCTCCTTACATGGAATTTTGAGAGCTTTTTACACACTCTGTTTAGAGTGTGAGGAATACTATATGTTCCTCAGAGTATTACCTACATCCCCCGGAGTCATTATATCCTAGAAAATCACAGCAAGAAAGATAACATCAATACCCTAAACAGCAACACCATGTAATAAATAGAGAGTTTTATGAAAACACATGTTTATTTCTCACAGTCTGGAACCTGGAAATCCATGGTCAAGTAGCCAGAAGTAAATTTGAATTTGATGAGGATCTGATTAAGAGATGAGACCTTCTAACTGTGTTTCACATGGTAGAAAAAGAAGACTGGACTAATACACACACACACACACACACACACACACACACACACACACACCACCACCACCACCACCACCACCACCAACAACAACAACAACAACAACAACAACAACAGGGCATCAGTTGTTCAAATACAGAAACATGTAGAAGACAGTTTCCATTGCAATCACTACAGTGAACAAAACTTCTCTTGGAATTGAAAGGACTTATCTCCCAACATTTCAATCATTTTAAAAAATAACAGGATTCCATTCACTCTTTTGCTCAATAATATTGTGTTTTATACAGTATTTTCTTTAGCCATGCATCTATACATTGAGAACAACTACTGCCATAAGCATGGGAATGCAAGGTTTTCTTCAACAGACTGATTTTACTTCCTCTAGTTATAAACCTAGGATGGCTGGTCTGATTCTTTATTATTACTAGTATCTGTATGATGGTCATAGTAATGTCTCCTAGGAATGGAGCCTCTGGAAATACCTCTGAGGAACTTTCTTAATTAGGCTGGTTGATAAGGAAAATCCCACCTTAAAGGCAGAGATGGCACCATTTCAAGGACTTGGTCCTGAACTAAATTCAGAGGAGAATGTTTGTGATGTTTGTGAGCATTAGCAATGATCACTCTCTGCTTACTGAACCCCAATGCAAAGTGACTAACCAGGCTTTTGCTCCCAACAACATGCCCCATTGCCCTGGCCTGAAGCCATGATCATCACAAACTGTCACCCAGAATGGACTCTTCTTTCCTCAATCACTTCTTCATACTTATTTTACTACAGCAAGAAAAAAAGTGGCTGTTCAATCCCACAGTCTTTACTCCAGTCGCTGTATTCATTCTCTCAAGTGTGTGAGTATGCCTCTCACTGCACAACCTAGCCTGATTTATTCTGTGCTGTTGTAAAAATCTGAAGGAAGGGCAATTATATCCCGGTGAAGTTTCAGTGTACATATTTGCTGACACATTTTTTTCACATGCCTGTTTCCATGTATATATCTCCCTTTGAGAAGCATCCATTCATTTAATGCTTATTTGAATAGGATTTTTCTTTCTGTCATTTGAATTTTGTATATATTCTGGACCCCAATCCTTCTTTTAATAAAAAGTTCTCAGATTTTTTCCTTTGCACTACAATACACATTGTTGATTGAAGACTAGGCACTGCAAATTTCTACAAAGTTTAGTAAAGTAACACTGTGGTTTGTGGTGAATCTTGTTGGGTAGATCACTTGGCACACAAGTGTACAGACCTGTATTCAGATGGCAAGAACCCAAGTAAATCCATGGAAGCATACATCTGCCATCCCATCACACCTATAATATGATAAGTGACAGAGAGTGGACAACTAAAACCACACATACCTCTAGCCTTCTGTATTCCACTGTGAAGAACAGGAAATGAATTCTCAAACATGGTGGAAAGTGAGGAACAACACAGCTGTTTGTCCCGACCTTCATTCAGTCTTCTAAATCCTGAGATCATATACTTGAGTCACCACACCCAGCTCTGATTCAGCTCTTCTATTACAAATGAGATCCTACCTGGAGTTTTCAAATTTGTGCTGTCTTAAAACTATATGAAACACAATTACTAAAGATGTAGCAAGAGCCCTCACCTGACATGATGAACACTCCTCTCTAACAGGCTTAAATCAAGCAGGTCCTAATGAAAAGTGTTAACATAACACTTAAGCACACAGAAGTAAAATCCAGGTAGTCTACATTGATGTGAAAAGGGAAGCCCTATACTTGTGCACAGCACACCCAGCAGACTTGCAACTTGTCTGGCAATATAAGCTCTTGGAAATAGAACATTCACACCTTGTTAGTGAGTGCCACAGCAACAGGATTGTTTTTCCACAGATTGGGGGCATGGTACAGTAATGCATACCTGTCACCCTAGGCCTGGGAAAGTAAAGACAAGATGACCAGAGACTCAGGGCCATCCTTTGCTGCACAAAGCTTGAGGCCAACCTGGGGGACATGACAAGCTCTCAAATGAAACAAAGCATGAGCCATCATTTAATAAATTAACGATACACCTCCCATGACCTAGTGATTCACTTCCTAGGAGGCTGGGAAGATGTCTCTGTGTATTAGAAATCTCAAAGTAGTTTTGTTAACAGCTCTGACTCCAACAGCTAAACCAAAAAGAACCAAAGGTTCAGACACAGAAAATGCACATGCAGTTAAAAAGATAAGTCTCCATAACAACAGAAGATAACTTACAAATAGCTGTAGAAACTTGGAGGAATCTCATAAAAATGAGACACACATTATACATAGATTGATAAATACAAACCCAGGAAAACTTTAGAAACATATTCAGTCAAAGAATATTTAAAGTGGTAGGTAAACAAAAGTTAAAAAAAAATCAGGAAAAGGTCTACCTTAGTTTCGAAGGAAGAGAATATGACAAGAGTTTGGGATAAGGAAAAGTTCAATTGACAGGAAAATAATGTCTCCACATACTCATTATATAATCTGTTATAATATGCTTCTGAATTGTGTAATATTCTGTATCGACACTAAACATTGCCTTTATGAAAGATAAGAATTTTAAAAAACAGCTACTTTTTTTTATTGTGCAATCCTCTTATTTTACATAGATATCTTGGGAAGATAAATGACTTTTCTCAAAAAGTCTCAAAAAAAAAAAAAAGCTTTACAATAAAGAAAAACCCAAGGAGCTGATCCATGTTAACATAGTATCTATTTATTAAACATATAACTATTTACAAACAATTTGACAACTATTAACCTCATTAATAATAATGTTGATTACCTCCTTGTGTAATGGATTAATCTGGGTGAGTAGAAACATTTTTAGGGGAAAACAAACTGAATACTCGCAGCTGGCTGGGAAATCACAGCAGCGGGTTGGCACCAACTTTGTTTGAAGTGAGAGATTCTTGTTCTCCAGTCAGAGTCACTTCCCTTACATTGATTTGTGCATGTCAAGATTGATCTTCAGCTAAGAAAATCCTTCGGTCTGTTTTCTGGAGACATTCCATACCTGTTTCATTTTAAATGACCTGTAACAACGAAAATGAAAAATACAGTGATGAGGGGGGTTGAGATAATGGAACTAACAACCAGGAAATCTGAATGAGAAAGAATAGAATGCATATGGTGATTTTGTTCATTTGGGGGAGGGGGTATTGAGATAGGTTTTCTCTGTGTAGACCTGGCTGTCCAGGAACTAGTTTTTGTAAACAAGACTGGCCTTGAATTCACACACATGCACCTACATTTTCATCTTGAGTGCTGGGATTACGGTGGTGCATTTATGTCCTTAAAACTTGTCAGAATGCTTTTGTCACAAGAAAAAAAAATCTTTGAGGTTGAGAGTCTGTTGCAGACAGATGAGCACGGTTTTCTAAATGTGCTGTGACATTCTTGTTTTTATTAGTCATTTACTTACTTCTTGAGTGTGTCTTCTGATCCAGAGAGCAAGAGGTTGACAGAGGACAAACTGTGGGGATTGGTTTTCTCTTCCCACCAATGTGGGTTTTAGGGATCAGACTGAGGTTGTCAGCCTTGGCAGCCAACACGGTACATAGCCACAATACTCTTGGCAAGATAGAGGAACATTACTATGCAATCTAACATAAAAAAACTTATATATATCTTCACCTATTGTCCTTTCCAGGAAAATGAAAAGTGGTACTAGTGTTTGTTAACCTTGAAACAGTGTATAGGCTAGTTTATCCTGTGTTCTTTAATCAAAAAAAAAAAAAAAAACCCTCCTAAAACAAACAATTTTGTAATTTTGTAGACATTTAGGACAATGCTCTTGAATCCTCTCAGCTAGCTTAGACACATGGTGAGGAAAAATCTGACTAAAGGTAAACTACAAGAGACATTGCAGAACAATCATTTCTACAGCATCCTAGTGGACTATCCATGACACTTATATAAAGAGAAGAATGTTTTCAAGGATATTTTTCACTCTGCCATTCTTACTTTGAAGAGGACATTTTTCTATGAAACTTCAAACTGACTGCCCTGTTAAGTGTGGGGATGACATTGGCTAAGCTCACTAAGAGGTTTTCTCCCCAGACCCTTGAGTACCACTGGGACTGTACCAGTTATACTGCCAGGGCTTGGAGGTTCAGACAGATGAGCCCTGCAGCTCTATTCTCCCACAGTGCCGTCAGCTCCCAATGCTAGTGTTGCTGCCAACTTTTGTCCTCTTACTCTCCAGGCTGTCAAAGTGGGGCTCAGTTTCCCCAGTGGTTCTGGGACACAGTGAACAATGTTTCCATAATGCTGATCTCACATACAAGCTACTTTGTCGCTCAATCCAGGACAGCCACATGATCCATTTATGATTCACCAGCCAAGAGTCTCTCAGTTCTGAAAGTATTCAGTGAGGACACTTGTCAGCATTTGCAGTAGCCACAGCTCCCAGGATGTCAGTCTATAGTATCTTTTTGTCTTCCCCATCTTCTCCTTCTAGAGTACACGGCTCCTCAGCAATTGACAGTGCAGACCAACACTGACCTTTCCTCTCCAAGCCTTAGGCACCTCACATTTCCTTTGAATTTTAAACTTCAATCACAGGGACTTTTTATATCTCTTACTAACATAGAGCTTCTAGAACACTTCCATGTGGGTGTGGTGGTACTGGATATAGGTTCTGGATCCCACACAGGTGTGCTCTAGCTTCTTTGGGACTGTCAGTGCTCCTTGACCTCTGGGTGCTGGCTAGGGCCCTGGTCCTTTCTTCAGAGATGGCACTTGATAGGCATTGGCAGTAGTTAGGATGTTCTCCTCTTTCCAGTCCCACCTCAATTCTTCCTCTTGGCCTGCCTTCTGTCTTTCTTGCAAGACATAGTCCTGATAGGCCTGGAGGCTGCCTCATACAAACCATAATATAGGAATTTCATCCAAACATAGGATTTACATGAATGCAGGAGCAAACAGGGTGTTGCTATATCTCTACTACATGCATAGAATATAGAGAGCAATGAGCTGATCTTTGCTGAATGTGGATGAAGATCACAGTTCTGCTGCTAGATAAGTGAAGAGTGGACTTCCAGGATGTTTCCCTGTGTGGCAGGCACTGTTTCAAGTTCTTTTTTAGAAGATATGACCCCTGCTACATGAAGAACCAACCTAGAATATTGGGGATTCCTGAACACTGTTCAAAAGATGGCCTTTTCTGCATCCCCACAGTAAGATCAGGGCACTGAAACTAAGTAAATCGTGTGTTTGTGTGTGTCTGTGTGTGTGTGTGTGTGTTTGTGTAGGGGGGAGTCCGTGTGTTTGCATCTATCTTTCTGTGTGTCTCTGTGTGTTTTTCTTTGTGTCTATTTTTCTGTATATGTGTTTGTATGAGTGTGTGTAATAATAAATAAAAAGAGACCTTGAATTTATAAGTAAAAAGGGAACATGCAGCAGACCTGAGATCGAAAAAGGAACATGGGAGGTTAATTAACTATACATTAATCAAAATGAAATAAATTAGGACAATATTTAAATTGGTAACATATAGTATAAGAAAAATACTTAAAGCCCTCATCATTTCTTTTGATAACAAAATCGAAAGTCTTTAAATAGTTAAGTCTTTTCTCCTAAGTAGATACTTACCAAAACACGGTTAAAAATATCAAGGAATTTTAGTGTTTAATAAAAAAGAGAAGAAATGTGATACCTCTGTGATGAAGGTGATGTGGTCATGTACACAGTTTCCATAGTAATCAGTTCCCTCTATGCCACATTCCTTTAATACATGTGGATCAACACTAAGTATAAACAAAAGTTGGTGGTTGATATTACTATGGTTTTTGACTCATTTTACAAATTTTATAGCATATATCCATATAGTGGCAAAGGAGGAAACAAGAAATTATAGACAAGGCATACAGATATTGTAACATGTCACTATTTTTATTACCTTTTATATATAAAAGATATGTAATAGAGTATCTTTGTAGATACACAGATAAACTTGACACCTTTTTATGAAGTACTTAAGGTAGGCATTCCAGCATTAGTTTTATAAAGTTATTAAAGATACATTATACAGTGATAAGAACCCATTATGTCAATTTTATTAAAACATTTAATACACACACACACACACACACACACATACACACACACAAAACAACAACAAATTCAGAATGATCACCATCATTTGGAATGAGGTACAGGGGTAGGAAGATAAGGTTCCTTGTTATATAGTAACTTTTGGATTTGCTGTTTAAATCTATTCTCCATGTGTTATTTAGCATGTCTCTTTTACATTGTTTTACAAGAAATCATTAATTTATGTTTTGTTAAATGTTTTTGTGCACAATAAAATAAAGCAACATGAACATTTAAAAACACAGAAGAAGAAAATGGAAAAAAATAATTTTCATCTCTAGGAAATATAATTGACCACTCCCCATTCACATGTATCCACACTGCCTTCTTTGTTCCACTCTGTATTTTTCTTTTCCAATTTCTTTTTTTATTCTGTTCTGTTCTACATTTTTCTCCTATTCTCTCTCACATTTTGTCCTGTCTAAAACTGACCACATATAAATGATGTCATTATCTAGCTTTACTGGTGGCACCTAGTTGTTGTCAAATAATCAGTACTACAAACAATGTACAACATCAAATATTACAATGATATCTTTGATGCATTCTTATCTCTCTATGATAAAAGATTTATTGCTATGTTGTAAATACTTCAACTAAGAAAGAGAACGATAGACCAATATCATTCAAGGACATTGATGCAAAAATGCTCAATTAAATAATGGCAAATCTAATCTAAGAACACATCAGAGAAATCATCCACCATGACCAAGGAGGCTTCATCCCAGGGATGCAGGGATGGTTTAACATATGAAAAATCTATCAATGTGATCCTCCATTTAAACAAACTGAAAAAGAAAAACCACATGATCATCTCACTAGATGCAGAAAAGGCCTTGATTTTTAAGAACACTTTATAAAATAACTATATTAGAAGAAAACTGACACAGGTGATACTATGTGATGATAAGTTATGTGCTGACAATGAAGTATCTTTTTAAAATATTCCTTAAGAATATTACATGTAACAGGCCGAAGGTATAGCTCAGTGATAGACTACTGTCCTACAGAGTGCCTTTGTTCATACTCCAGTAAATAAAATAAGGAAGGCATCTATACAGTTAAATACAATTTTATCATTTGCTCAATATTTGATGTTCATGTACACTTCATCATGACTATTATACCAAAATTCCAAGGGTAGGGAAAAGGGGCATCATTATCTTAAGGTTACTTCCTGCTGAAATGGGACGATGATTGCTCCAATGGATCCTGTAGGAAGAAAAATTTTTAGCAACCAAATTTCTCAACAGAACTGGCTGTGACATATGTAGCTAGTCACTGTGTGGCAGAAAATTCTTGACTGTAGCTCTATTTGAAACTCTGGCCAGGGTGTAATAAAAAGGTGAACCATTACAGCTAGTCATGAGTTATCTCGAGCAAAACAGTCTCAAACCGGTTTTTGGAGTGATGTTTGTAGTTTAGATGCTTCAGGTTGAGACAAGTGGAAATGATGATGTGGGGCCCCATCTTCTTTCCGGAGAGTTCAAAGACTGCTGTTAGGAATTGTTATTATTCCTTATGGAAAATTTACACATCAATATTAAAATTTTCAAGTTTTAAGGTATGCATTAGGGAAAGACAACAATAAGCATTAAAAGTATTGAGAAAATTAGGATTTCAGAGAGCAAATTGCATATAAGAAATGAGTCCCCAGATTTTGTTTTCTTCTGCCTTACACCAATTGGCTTCTTGATTTAAGGCAGAAACCATGAATTTAATCTTAACAACATGCTTGAATTTAGAGAAGGAAAGCCAAATCCAATTCCAAAGCCAGCATTGGTTTACATAAATTGGGACTTCGGGAATACTAAATAGTAGAGAGAAATAGCTTTCTGTATAGAAATAGTTTACTACAATTAAATATTTTTTTTTTTTTTTTACCATTTATCAGATTCTGCTTCCTTAAGTGATTGTTTCTGAAGAGCTGTATTCTCTTCTGTAGGTACCTACATGTTCCGTGTTTTTTGGCTGTTTGATGATAGGTTTTCTCGGTTTTCCTGTAAGAACAAGAAAAGAACACTTCCCCTACCTTTGAGAGGCCTCCGCACAACTCATGGGACCTAATTTGTTGGATGACTTGTCATTTCTCTTCATTAAGATTCAGCAGAGAGCCTTGTCATAGTCAAACAGGTACTCATTTGTTGTCCCATAGCCGCAGAGCTGGAAAACAGCCACCCCATGGTTTTAAAGGTCTACCTATCCCATGCCTAGGTGCCATATGCTTTACCTAACGAACAGGAGCTGTTCATGCAGTGACTTCATTTGTTTCAATCGAGGCAACCAGTCATCTTTTCTTGTAAACAGCTCAGGACTCAGGTGATGGTATTAGATCCCATGGAACTGGACTTACAGCTATTTGTGAGTTGTCATGTCAAATCTGTGAATTAAACCCAGTTCCCCTGAAAGAACGGCCAGTACTTTTAATGACTGAACCATCCCTCCAGTCAACCCAGAAAAGTTTTTACTGATTACATGCCCAAAGCAAAGTTCATTCAATGAACACCAGAAAGCAAAGGAGCAGCAGTCTTAGATGCTCTGTGGACATTTGACCATTTTATGCTAGATTCCTTCTTTTGAAAATACTAGGATATTAGAGTTAATTTTCTATCACAGTCTACTAAGAATCCACATGGCAGAAGACAGAATTGTCATGATTATGCAGCCAAATCTTTCTATGTTTGTATACTTCCTTTTTAACCCCTAATTTTTAAATTAATCTTTTAAGTAATAGATTTCTTTGTGGTATTTCATACAGGTGTCATTCTTTGTTCTCATTCATGCCCTAACCTCATTGCCTTCTCTTGTTCCCTGGCCATTCTCCAGTTGTTTCTTTCCTATACAGATGCCTCTTTATTGTTTTTTTGTTTGTTTGTGTGTGTGTTCCCTTGGTTTTGCAAGGCTGCTTTTCTCCGTGTAGCTGCTCTGGCTTTCCTAGAACTCATTCTGTATGAAAGGTTGGCCTTGAACTCCCAGAGATTCTCCTGCCTATGGCTTCCAAGGGCTGGGATTAGAGGAATGCACCACCAGTTCCCAGTCAACCCTTTGTGTTTTAATTTCACATTCATTCCATGACTTCTCTTCCCTCTCTAACATGGCTTATTCCCCTTTGCCCACAATTCTCCTCTGCTTGTCATGACACTGAATCACAGGTACTTTCATGTGCCTTCAAATATAAATACCTAAACATTTAAAAGTACGTTCCATTAATATAGTATGAGAACATACATATTTTAAAGATTGTCATTTGGAGAATTGTAATCTGTTTTATATTAAGCTGGAGAAGTTTGTGTTTATACCTCGGTGCACACAAGTCATTTGGCACTCTAAGCAATTCCCATTATCTTGTGAATAACAATTCTGTCATCAATTACCAAATAGTTCCATATTGCTGTTACCAAAGTCATTGTTGTATACTTTTACAGTTATTTAAATCTTATATTTTCCCTTCAAGGCTCTAAGATTCACTCTAAAGGACCAGAAATACAGAAACATAGACTTAGATGAAATTTTGAGACAACAGAGGCAATTACTGAATGATTTGCAACAACAAATAGAATCTTAGAAAATGTACAATGTGGAGTTATCTGAAGAACAAGGTCAGAACTTAGAGTTTCAGGTACTTCTGGAGGATGAAAAAGTTAGGATTCAGGAGATGAAGGACACCCTAGACAAGGAACGGGAGCTGCATTGCAATCATGGGCAGCCCAGGCCAGGCTTCCCTCTGAAGAACTACTTCAAGAGCTACAGGGACAATTAGAAGCAACGCAGAAATGTATGATCGAACTCCTAAATGAAACTCAAGAGTATAAACCGGATACCTTCCAAGCGAAACCCATAATGGAACAGGACAGGCAGGTTCACCAAAAGACATTGCAGGTAGAAAAGGGAGCTAATACCCTGAGCCAGCAGAAAAGGGAGGGGCTGCAGAGCAAAGTGGAAAGGCTTCAGCGCCAGCTGCAGAAGGAATGGTAGCATGTGAATAAAAGAGACCCTGAAAGGAAGAGAGTACAAGGGGTTATGTAGGGATCCCAACTTCAATAGCTAGAGCAGAAGGGAAAACAGGAAATTATACAACTTATATATCAGAATATCAATTCCACAGACCTCCAAATGCACCCTGTGCCTTGGGAGCACCTACACACAGAAAATGATAAAGTTTTTTTTTTTAAGTATGAGTAATTTTACTATTTTAAGATAACCTTAGTATTTTACAATATTTTTAAATATTAACTATATTATTGAATCAAATATATAGTTATAATCACATCATATCAAAAACAGTGTCTGTAAACTTTATTTGGAATATGGATAGTAATTTTGTTCCTTCAAGAAAGAAAATGAAATGCTGCTCATTTGTGAGTATTTTCTTTTTCTGCCCAAAATATTCAAGGAGTTACTTGGACTTTTACTGATGACCAAACTAGAAACTGGGTTCTTCAACAGAAAATGGAAAGAGAGAGCAAAGACACAAGTTATACAAAATGGAAATGAATAAAGAAAAGGCTGGCTTTAATAATGACTTGGAAATTATGAGACAGAAACTTCAGCATGTGGCTATGAAATTTCAGTGACATATAGCCCGGAAAGCCTGTGACACTTTAGACTTCTGCCTGTACTGCAGAAATGCCACTTTTGGCAATTCCCAGCAACCAGCTATAATGAGATCCAGTCTTGGCTCAAACTCACAGTGATCCACATGCTTCTTCCTTCAGAATGCTGGGATTACAGGCATGCGCCACCAAGACCTGCTGTACATCACTGTGTTAAACCCTTTTTTCCCTGTATTTGTGTCAATACTCTCACTTCACCTGCTCTTAGCCAGGTGTTTCTGCCTTGCTTGCTTCTATACAGAGTCTGTTCTTGTCTATGACTGTGAACCCACCCACTTCCCATGACATGAGCTCTAGCCAGCCTTGCTGAGCAACTGCTGTATTCCAAGTGCTGAGCAGCTGCTGTGTTCCAAGTGCTGATTGAGTTCCTGGAGATGCAGTGAACAACCTGACAAGTACTTTGCCGTTGTTCAGTTACTACCTGCTGGATTGTTCTGGTATAGGCTTTTAACTTGGGGCTCAGGCTTATATTTTTAGTTTGCTACTGGACATGGGTGAATGTTCCCAGTAGAGACAATTTAGGAACCTCAAAGACACAGTCAATCCTAAGCAATATCTCTTGTCTTACCTCTCTTCCTCATACCCCTTTTCTGGTTATGATATCATGTAGTTTGGAAAGCTGGAAGAGACCATAGACCATGTTCCTTCTTACCTGTACATGGAAGCAGTGATAATCCATGTAAATATCCACTCATGCATCTTTCACTTCCTGTCCCTAGTCACCACCTCAGCATTTTTAATGTAAACTGTTACAACTTCCTAACTATACTCCCAGGCACTATGGATGCATACCTTCCCGAAGGCATTCTACCTTGCTCACTACCTGCCAAAGGACTCTTGTCAACATGTACAATTTGTTTGTGGTAGACCCTCTAAAATCTTGCTTGGCTCACTGTTGCCTTGTTAGATCTGTCATCAGGAGTGCAGCAATGTTTATTGTGATGAAGCACCTGCTCCCTCTTTGAGAGAAACAGACTTCCATGACTTTTGCCCATCTGTGTGTGCTCTTCCCACTTCCTGTTTCTTCCCTGGCTGTTCTCTTGCCTGGCAAGTTTCTTCTATTACCAAGTGATAGTTCATGGAGTCTGTTTATGACAGCTCCTCTTTACTTTAACTTAAGTTACTCATGTGCATGTGGGTCTATATAACTGTGTTATTTTGTTTGGCCAGCACACCTTAGTATCCTCCAGTTCCTCTTGTGGCTCTTTGATAGTAACAGCTTTGAAACAGAACCCTGACATAACAGTGTATATTAGCCAGCTCACTGAGGAAAAGAATCACTTACAGAACTTCATCATGCAACTGAAAGAACAAAAAGTTTTATCACTAGATAAGAGCTGGTAGAAGTTGCCTATATTTGTTTTTAGGAGTCATTCAAATTCTTCTCTTTAGTTCCACTTTTAATCATAGTGTAAAAATGTCATGTATTTCTCTTATTATAATATGTGGAAAGTATTCCATATGATAACAATAATAATAAAATATCTATTATTGAGGGATGCTTCTTTATGAAAGTCTGGATTGTATATATACAGAAATGCTCATCTGCATCCAGCCTTGTACATGAGAAATCCAGGTCATATTCCATCTAAAATCTAAAGATGTATGTGTTGCCAGAAAGCAGACACAATGAAAGAGATGTCCAAATGTAAATACTGATTGTTCTCTCTTCTGTTACTAGTTATTGGGTTTATGATGAAGTTAAAGATGATGTTAATCTGGCATGGTATGGCATGTTTTTAATCCCTCCACTCAGGACCCAAAGACACAGATCTCTGTGAATTGAGAGCTAACCTGGTCTACATTACCAAATCTCTTACACACAAGTGAGACCCATTCTTTAAAACATAAAAGTAAAATTATTCAGTTTATGATAATAACTTACTTTCTGAATTCAAATTTGTCTTTAAATCTACAGAGAAAAGTCTAGTCTCTATAATTACCCTTATGGTTAAAGGTAGAAAAGCCCAAGTAAATAGGTCCCATGACCACCCTGAGGGTCATTTGCTCACATATATGCTGGTTTCTGTCACTGGAGTGATAGAATCAACAGACTGTGAGCTTGCTGTAGTGTTAAAAGGCCAAGGCTAGACAATCCATTGTGATTCAGTTCAGTCTTCTTGAAAATGTGTGACAGGCCATGTCTGCTAATTCTTCTGTAGATAAACTTGACGGTGGTGCTAACATTGCTTCAGAAAAGATTTGTGGAACAAAGAGAAGTTGGCTCTTGAGAAATCTATGAATGGGGCAGAAGCCAAAGTGTGCGAACTCAAAGCAGACCTGAGAAATGACACGTTACAGCAGAATTAGAGCCCTGACTATCAGAATGCTGCCTCCAGGGTACACACATCCCTTTTTTCTGACCCTGACTGAACAGACCACAAAGCTATAGTTGTCTCTCAGACAATGTCCCTAAGCAGCTCCTTTCAATCTGCTAGGATACAATGTCTACCCAATCATAGATCTGTAGAGAGGCATAACCAAATTTGCAACATATTCAAGTCTGCTTTTCTTGCTCTCAACAGTGTGACCCTATCCTATTCCTCAGTGTCTCATGTCCTGTTAGACATACAGAAGTATACTCTTTCAACTGCTATGCAAAGCGCCATGAATGTCCATGAAAGAGCATGATGCCCTGTGAGTGGCTTTTCTCATGCTGAGAATGAAAGCAATACTAAATCTGCCTTGATCAATTAACCTAAAGGCCAAATTGGGAAGGAAAAAAAGTATCTGGAATATTTATTTCAGTCATAGAGTGAGCATACAGGGACAGAAAACATTAACTTATGTAAGAACATAAAGGAATGGGTGACTGTTGTACAATACTAAGAGTCCACAAATGCCAGCCCAGGCTACTATAACCAGCAAAACTCTCAATATCTATAGACAGAGAAAACAAGATATTTAATGACAAAGCCAGATTTTCACAATATGTATCTACAAATCCAGCCCCACAGAAACTTCTGGAAGGAAAACTCCAACGCAAGGAAGTAAACTACGCTCACAAAGACATAGGCAATAAATAATCCCACTTCCCCAAAACCCAATAGAAAAAGCAGGGCAAACATACTCACAATTGCACTGCCAACAACAAATTTAAAACAATCAATGGTACTTACTTTTCCTCAACATTAATGGTGTTAACTCAGCTATAAAAAAGGCACAGGCTAACAGAATGGATAAAAGACAGAATCCATCCTTCTGCTGCATACAAGAAAGACATCTAAGCCTTAAAGACAGACATTACCTCAGGGTAATGGGTTGGGGAAAGATCTTCCAATAAAATTGATCCAAGAAGCAAGCAGGTGTAGCTATCCTTCTATCTAACTTGTTAGACTTCAAACCAAAATCAATCAAAAGAGATGAAGAAGGTCATTTCATATTCAGCACAGGAGAAATCCCTCAGCATAAAGTCTCAATTCTGAAAATCTATGCCCCAAATACAAAGGCACCCACATTCATAAAGGAAAAGCTACTAAAATTCAAAGCTCACATGAAACTTCATACACTATAGTGGGATACTTCCACACCCTATTCACCACTAGAGAGGAGCACCAAACAAAAACTTAACAAAGGAACAAAAGAACTAACATAAGGTATGTCGCAATTGAGTTTAACAGACATCCATCTAACATTCCATCCAAACACAAAAGAATATACATTCTTAGCACCACATTGAACTTTCTTTAAAATAGACCACATACTTGACAACATAAGAAACCTTAACACCTAAAAAAAAATGGAATGTCCCCCTGTATCTTGTCAAACCTCCATGCTTTAATGTTGCAACTCAACAATAACACAAAATACAGAAATCCTACAAACTTATGGAAACTGAAAAATGCGCAATTGCACCATTTCTGGGTCAAGGAAGAAATAAAGAAAGAAATTAAAGATGTCCTACAATTCAACTATAATGAAGACACAACATGCCAGTACTTATGGGACAATTTGAAAGCACTGCTACAAGGAAAGTACTTTGCACTAAGTGCCCATATGAAGAAAACAGAGGATAGCCAAATTAGAGTACAACTGAAATCCATAGAGCAAAAAGAAGCAAACTCCAGGAAATAATCAGTTTGAGGACTGAAATCAATAAAATAGAAACTAGGAAACAATACAAAGAACAAAGTAACAAAGAGTTATTTTTTGAGAAAATCAACAATATAGACAAACCTTTATCCAAACTCACCAAAAAGCAGAGATAGAACATGTAATTCAAAAATCAGAAATGCAGTGGGGGACATAACACCAGACACTGAGCAAATCCAGACAATATACAGGTCATAGTTTGAAAATCTATACGCCACAAAATTCAAAAACTCAAGGGAAATGGACAAATTATTTGATAACTTACCAAATTTAAATCAAGAATAGGTAAGCAACTTAAATAGACCTATAACCCCTAATGAAATAGAAGCAGTCATCAAAAGCCTCCAACCAAAAAAAGCCAAGGGCCAGATGACATAAGTGCAGAATTTTACCTGAATTTCAAACAAATGCTAATGACAATACTTCTCAAGTTGTTCCACAAAATAGAAGCAGAAGGTTCTATACCAAACTCCTTTTTTGAGGCCACAAAATTACCTTGGTACCCAAGCCACACAAAGACACAACTAAGAAAGAGAACGATAGACCAATATCACTCAAGAACATTGATTCAAAAATGCTCAATAAAATACTGGCAAATCTAATCTAAGAACACATCAGAGAAATCATCCACCATGACCAGGGAGGCTTCATCCCAGGGATGCAGGGATAGTTTAACATATGAAAAATCTATCAATGTGATCCTCCATTTAAACAAACTGAAAAAGAAAAACCACATGATCTTCTCACTAGATGCAGAAAAAGCCTTTGACAAAATTCAACACCCTTTCATGATAAAGGTCTTGGAGAGATCAGGGATAATATGAACATACCTAAACATAATAAAAGCAATATACAGTAAAACAACAGCAATTATCAACATGAATGGAAAGAAGCTTAAGGCTAGTCCTCTAAAATCAGGAACAACACAAAGTTACTCTCTCTGTCCATATTTCTTTAATATTGTACTTGAAGTTCTTGCTAAAGTAATAAGACAATAGGAGAAGATCAAAAGTATCCAAATTAGAAAGAGTCAAACTGTCACTGTTTACAGATGATATGATAGTTTACATAAGCAACCCAAAAAAAAAACTATACCAGGAAACCCCTAGAGCTGATAATCACCTTCAAGAAACTAGCAGGATACAAGAATAACTCAAAAAAAAAAAAAAACAAAAACAAAAACAAAAAACAAAAAGGAGCCCTACTATATAGAGAAGAGAAAGGGGCTGAGAAAGAAATCAGAGAAACAGCACGTTTTATAATAGCAACAAACAACACAAAGTATCTTGGGGAAACCCTTATCAAACTAGTAAAAAAAACCTATATAAAAATGAAAAGATGTGGATTCCTTCCAGACTAATGTGGTTTGATCAAGCCAGACCACCTGAAACAGAGTACCAAATGATCCTACATTCAAAACAGCTGGACAAAGCAGCCTTACAGACTACAGCCAGGATTTCTGAAACTTCTTGGAATCCCCCATGACAGCTCCCCTTACCAGCAGGAAGTAGTTTGGAAAGGACAATGCTCAAATTCGCAAATATTGTCTATAAATTTTTTTTTCATTTAAATGGACTTGGTTATATAAAATAAAAAAAAGAACTTTGTGTCTTTAAAGATAGAAATTAAAGAAGAGAAGATACCAGAAAATGGAAAGATATCCCATGTTCGTGTATAGGTAGAATAAACAGTAAAATTGGCAATCTTGCCAACAGCAGTCTCCAGATTCAATGCAAAGCCTATCAAAATCCCAGCACAGTTCTTCACTGACCTTCAAAGGCTAATACTTAACTTTATATGGAAAAACAAAAGACCCATGATATTCTGTACAATAAAGGAAATTCAGGAGGCATTACCATCTCCAACTTCAGGATCTACTATAGAGCTATAGTCCCTAAAACTGCTTGGTATTGGCACGAAAATAGGCAGGTAGACCAAGAGAATTGAATTGAAAATCCGGATACTAACCCACACCTATGAAGACCTGATTTTGGACAAAACACCTAAAAGTATTCAATGGAAGGGGGAAAGCATCTTCAACAAATGATGCTGGCATAATTGGATGATGGTATATATAAGACTGCAGATAGATACATGTCTATGGCCATGCACAAAACTCAAGTCAAAATGGATCAAAGACCTCAACATAAATCCAGCCACACAAATGCTTAGAAGAGAAAGTAGGAGATACACTTGAACCAACTGGTGCAGGAGACTGCTTCCTGCAAAATACACCGGTACCACAGACACTGAGATTGATAATAAATAAATGGGACCTCCTTAAACTGAGAAGCTTCTGTAAGGCAAAGAGCACAGTCGACAAGACCAAACAGCAGCCCACAGACTGGAAAAAGATCTTCACCAACTCTATATCTGACAGAGGGATGATCTCTAAAATATACAAAGAACACCAGAACCTAGTCAACAAACACCAAATAATCCTATTAAAAATGAGGTACAGAACTGAAGAGAGAATTCTCAATAGAGGAATCCAAAATGGCTGAAAGACACTTAAGAAAGTGCCCAACATCCTCAGGGAAATGCAAATAAAAACAACTCTGAGATACCATCTTAACAGCTCTCAGAATGGCTAAAATTAGAAACACCAGTGACAACTTATGCTGGAGAAGATGTGCAGAATGGGGAACACTTCTATTCCTGGTGGGAGTGCAAACTTGTACAGCCATTTTGGAGATCAGTATGGCAGTTCATCGGGAAAATGGGAATCAGTCTACCACAGGACCGGGCAATCCCACTCTTAGGCATACATCCAAATGATCCACATCCATGCAACAAAGACATTTGTTCAACTATGTTCATAGCAGCATTATTTGTAATAGCAAGAACCTGGAAGGAAAAACCTAGATGTGCCTCAACTGAAGAATGGATAAAGAATATGTGGCTCATTTACACAAGGGAATACTACTCAGCTTGGAAAAAGAAAAAAAAAAAAAAACCAAAAACTGAATCTTGAAATTTGCAGGCTAATGGATGGAACTTGAAGAAACCATCCTGAGTAAGGTAACCCAGTCACAAAAAGAAGAACATGGATTTTTGACATAGAGCAAAGGATCACCAGGCTATAATTTACACGTCCAACGAAACTAGGATACAAGGAGGCACCTAAGAGATTCATACAAGGTCCCTCAAAGAAGGGGAATGGAACAAGATCTCCTGAAAATATTGGGAGGAGGAGTGCAGTGAGAGGAGAAGGAGTTAGAAGAAAGAGAAGGGGAGGACAGGATAACATGTGGGATGAGGGAGATCAAGTCAGGGGAGAACTAGATGAGAGCAAAAAATAACTACAACAAAAAAGGTGATACGATTAAAGAGGGATTCATTAGTTTTGAAGAGAAAACTGACTATAATGTCCAGAGACCCAAAAAGGATGACCCCAACTATCTATCTGAGCTACAGTGGATAGGCTACAATAATGCCCTTCCCTGATAATGAGATTGATTACTAACGTACCTGCCATCATAGAGCCCTTATCTAGTAGCTGATGGTAACAGAAGCAAACCCCTACTGCTAAACACTAAGCTGAAGTCTCAATATGTTTGTTGTATTTTCACCATCCTTAAGATGAACACTGAAATTGGCATTAAGAATCTTTTTTTCCAGTTTTTTATTTCAATTTATATTCCAACAACAGTTCTTCCTCCCACCCCTCATCCTATAGTCTTCACATTCCCCCTAGACCACTTCCAGTTCTCTCCTCTTCACAGGTAAGAGCTCCCGTGAAGAGTCAACATTGTTTGTCACAATTGGTTGGGGTAGGTCCAGGCCCCTGTCCCATGTATTAAAACTGAGCATGGCATCCCACCATGCAGAATGGGCTCCAAAAAACGAGCTCACGTACCATGTTTGTATCGTGGTCCTATGGGCAGGGGCCCACATACAGAGGGCCTAGTTCAGTCTCCTGGAGCCTCTCCAGTTGTAGGTCAAGAGTTCATGAGCTTCCACAGGCTTGTTTCAGTTGTCTGTAGGTTTCTCCATCATAATCTTGACCTCCCTTGTTCATATGTTCTCTTTATCATTGAATAGGTATGAACTTATTGAACCTGGCTAGAGTAGATATAGTAATGCTTCAGAGAGGAATGGACACTGTTAGGACTTAGGGGTACTTTACATTATGACAGCTAGATCTCTAGTTACATGTAATTTCTGCATCTGAAAGGTTAGAATCTGAGCTACTTTTTAATTTCTAAATGTTTTCTAAAGGCATAGGAAACATACACTATAGTTATAAATTCATGCTATAGTTAGGCATTAGAAAGGCATCAACCACCATATATCCACTATTTAAAAACTGTACATGCAAGAAAAGATGGTTTACACATATCCGTTATTTACCGAGCACCTTTGCAAGTTGGTACTGGTCTTTTTCTGACAACGACATCTGTGAGTTTTCTATTGAAGAGTTACTTCCTTGTTGTCCTCTGTTTAGAAGTCCAGGAGTGTAGATCAGGCAGTGTAGAGGAACAGGCAGGCTGGTAACTTAGCTGTGTTGTTTCTGGAAAATTGTATATTTGAATATACTCTCCGTAGGTACCTAGGGATGCTAGGTGAATTAAATGCTGCATCTCTGACCTCCCCTAAACTCCAGCATTACAATCCTGGCAGAACTCTGACAGATTATGTTACCCAGATGGACACACTGCAAAGAAGACTTGGGTCTACTTCACAGTCAGGTGCTGTATTTTAACCACTTTTCTGTGGTCGCTGTGTGAGATTGTAATTCCTCAACATTTTCCTCTCTGTTAATCGAATCTTGTAGCTTGGTGCATAAGTTTCCAGGTTGTCTCAGCTTAAACTCTGACCAGCAGAAAATAGGCTCCTTAATACTCCTGTGCTCTACCAATTACCCCTGACAGAACGATTTGGTCCTGCCTTCATTTGGATTAGACAAGATGCATGATGGGCACTGCAAGGTACTCTGAGACTGAGGCCCAGGGCAGAACCTGTTTGACATATGGGAGAAAGTGGTAAGGTGCAGAAGGCAGAGCAAGCCTTGACCTAAACAAGGAATGCAGCCACTGTCTCCATTCCTGATCGTCCTTCTTTCTACATGTCATTTTAACAAGCCATCCCTGGTAAGAGACTGTAAACATCATCTTTCTCTCCTCAAAAATTCTGTGTCATACATTCCAGAAATGTAGAATTTAATGGGCTAGAGAAATGGCTCAGCAGGTAGACTTGTCCTCCACGCCCCAGTACCTGAGTTCAGTCACTATGACCCACAAAGTAGGAGAGAAGCAACTTCCACAGGCCGCCTTCTACTAGCACTGTGAGATATCAGCCACACACACAGGTAAAAATGTAATTTTAAGAAAATTTTTTACAGATAGACTATGTAAGAGCTATCTTTTATTCTTCAAAACTATCCAAAGTATCATACTTCATATAGAGGCAGAGTCCGTTCATCATGGGAAAACTTCCTGTCTTCCTTCACACACTGCTGTCCCAAACACTGTCATTGTAGCTTAAATTATGTGCTAGATATTCACTTTGATCTTTTGTTTTTATTAATTATTTTGTGTGTGAGTGTTTGCCTCCATGTGGGTCTGTGTATCACATGCGTGCCAGGTACCTGCAGAGACCAGAAGAGGATGTCAGATCACTTAGGACTGAGCTTCTGACAATTGTAAGCTGCCATGTGGATGCTGGGAATCAAATCCAGGTCCTCGGAAGAGCAGCCAGTGCTTTTCTAAGCCATGTCTCCAGCCCCTGATCATTTTCAAGAGCTCTCTTTCTGTGAATACCACATACTGTGGACTATGATTATCTAAATTCAGTTTAGCCCTTTTTTCAAGAAGTCATTTATTTAACCCAAGCAACCTTCAGCCCAGTCATAAATCATATTAACATGGTTTCAAATCCTTTCCTGTAGGAGCAGTCATGGTGACTTCTAATGTAATTAGCCTCTTAGGACTTAATTTGAGTTATGAGGGCTGAAGAAATGGATCTTCGTGAAAGAACACACACTATTGTTCTAGAGAAACTGTGGCTGGTTCCCAGCATCCAGAGTCAAATAGCTCAAAACGCTTTTGTAGCTCCAGTTTCAGGGGATCCAGTGCTTTATAGCACACTTATAGTGTTCTCACTAGTATGCAAGTGCACACACACAAGCACACACACACACACACACACACACACACACACACACACAAATCTTTAAGAAGGAAAAGTGAAGTTCAAGTCTAAAGACATTGGGTTTTTTTCCTTTTTTATATTTATGTCTATGTGCACATCTTTGCAACAAGCATGCATGTGACACTGAAATAATACTTGTAGAAACTGGTTCCGTATTTCCACTGTTGGGTTCCAGGGATCAAACTCTGTTTGTCAGACTTGGCAGCACACCGGCCATTGAAGCAGGTCATGGCCTTCAACTGTTTGAGATGGTTTTAAACAGAGCATCTGCCTTTGTGAACTGGCTGCCCTGATACAGGAACAATCCAACTGTCTTGTTTTTTAATTTTACAGGTTCACCTGCTTTGCAGTTTCACACTGGCATGAGGAGATAATCCTCAATTTCATATTTCCATGAGGAGATACCCTTCTGAAAGAATTACTAATTGAATTTCAAAGCCTTGAGAACACACAAAGACAAACTTGAGATTTTGTATGTAAGCATTGTGTATTCATGCACAATAATTATTAAATTTCATGTATATTTATGGTATGCTAATTTGAATAATTAATTTATAAAATATGAGATTGGTGAAAAGATTATCCTTTTTCAAATGATGCTGCTAGATGTGTAGCTTGCAGTGTCCTGCTCTTTTCTTACAATGCTACATGTTTGTGTCTAATATATTTGCTGCTGGTGATGAAGACAGTACACAGCACTTGTAGAGACCTAATTTTGTATAATGGTAGAAGTTTGAACTTTACTGGGGTATTTTGCCAAGTCCTGAAATAAAAATGACAGCATCATTTAACCATACTGTATTTGATCCTTCTTCTTTCTAAGCTGTGCCACACTTCAGCTCTTGGTACACATCAAGATCCAGTAGTGGGTTTATCTCTCCCTACTTTTCATGACATTTTCACTGTGCCTTTGTATGAACTATCCATAAGTGTTTTCAATTCTACAGTTGGCATTCTCATGATTAGTTCATATTTTCTCACATTTAGTATCCTTGCATCCAAAGAAGCCTCCTCACAAATATAGACACTTATATCAGCCCCCTAAATATGAAATTGTATCAATAACATCCCTACTAAAACAGCTTTGACTAAAATAGCAGTGCTATTGTTACATCCAGAAGATACTGTTTTGCTATCAACTGTCTTTTGTTTATAGGGGACACAATGACAAAGCTGTCCATTTCTTTTAATTTCTAATTCCCAGATTAGCAACTAAGCTTTCTATAGAATAGCAAAGCTTTTCTAGCTTTAATGGGAAAGCGTTGCATAAAAATCTTTTAAACCTAATTTGCTGCCAAGTCAAGGCAATTGTATATAAAACAGCAGGCAGTCAAGTGCATCACAGCTGAATCCACTCCATGGCTAGATGGACCATGAACCCTCCTATGGCCATAGGCCTATTCTGTGTTATTTTCAGTCTGGTCTGTGATCAAATCCCAAATTTGTTGAATTCTAGTGCTTGGGCCCTTTATTTAATTCTCAGCCCTGAAAATATGTCAAAGTCTAAAACTAGTCAGTGAAAAGACCAGCTTTACTCAAGGGTCACATCTCTGCCATAAATCAAAGTCTAGAACCCTTTACAGGTATTAATTGGACTAGCATGTTTTTGGTTTTGTTTTCTGTTTATTTGTTTGTTTGTACACAGTCTTGCTATGTATCCTAGTTTGGCCTCAAACTCAAAATCCTCCTGCCTCAGCCTTGAGTGATAGAATTACAGCATCACAGATAAACAGAGTAATGTTGGCTCCTCTAGTTCAGGTGATTAGCATGTCACACAGTTGGGCCCATGGGTACAAACTGTGAGGTTCAGGCTCCTGAACACAGACCCCCATGGAACACAGCCATTGGTGCCATTTATCATTCCAAGCTAAAGCTCAGAATTCACTTGTCTCAAGATTTTACTCATTTAAAACTCTGATAATTGAAACTTGCCTAACTGTATTCTGGAATGGACACACAGAATCATGAACAAGTCACAATCAAATCCCATAAGAATTCACCAAAATAGGACCTTATGGGACTAGTAACATCCACATGCACACTTTGGTGTTTACTATTTTTAGGAAATGTGGTTATCAGGTTTAGTACAAGGTCTCAGCCATCTTCCTGTAGCTGTGCTTCAAGATAACATATCAAAGGTCACATAAATAGTGCTGGATTTTACATAAAGCTTTTGTGAGTGAGTTTGTTCCTTACCCTCTCACATCTTTATATATATTTATACATATATATATGGTCTGCATACATGAATAACCCCTTGTCTTTGCAGAATTTTAAACTCTTCAGGACTGTCTCCCTGGAGCAATATGTGATTCTGAAGTTAATACCTAGACACTGTTGATGGAAGATATCATTCTGTAAATGTGTTTCTCTCATTTTTAATGAATAAAGCACTGTTGGACAATGGGAAAGCAAGATAGGCAGGACCTGGGTACAAGGAGGATCCTGGAAGTAGTAAGGAGGAGATTCAAGAATGAGGACTGAGAGAGAAGAATGCCAGGGTCTCTGTTCAGTAAGATAGGACCATGTGGAGATACTTAGATTAATAGAGATGGGTTAATATTTCAGAAAGAGCAAGTCAATAATTAACACAAGTAACAGGCCAACAGAATTATATCTAACATAGCTGCTGTGGCTGTGGGTCCAGACCAGAAGGGAAACCACTAATAACACACTGTGTTCTCTAGCTTCTGCTAACTACAAATACTTCCCTGAAACTATTTTTAACTCAAAAGCTTACCTTCCACACAGTTCTATGGAAAAACATCCTACCAAAACTATTATAATCTGTTTTAATGCCATTGGGTTTGCTAAAAAACACAGCATTAATAAGAAGGTTCAGATCATAAGATGATAATATAATTGTGTATGTGTAGAGTATCAGTCCCAAGAGAGCTCTAGTGTTAAATCAGTATGAACCTATCAGTCAAAATTCCAGATGTCCACTACAATGATATTAGAAAGGGATTTAATACACCCAAAATAACATCTGTATTGAAATCAAATTCTACAAATGCAGATGCAAAGAAATTATAAAAAGCACAGGGATGCAAGCCTAGAGCAAACTTAACCATGGACTACACTGAAGAATTGAAATTGATTTGAAATTTGATCACATAACTAAAGGTCCAGGAACAAGGGCAGTGTACTACTATACAAGGATGAAGAAAGAGATCAAAGGGATAGTCCCCAGGCCCAGAAATTATCTGACTGCTCTCTGGTTCTCAGCAAAGTTCACTATCACAAGCCAAGACAATGCTGCAATAACAAGACACTAGAATGTGGGTGTGAGGAGACTCTAAAAATCAACAAGTTCATCCCTTTCTCACATCAAAATAAGTCAACACAATCCTAGATCATCAATACTAGAGTCAGCAAGGTTCAATGAAGAAATCACATTCCTGTCATGAGGCTGGGAAAGACAATGGCCAAGAATGTTGCATTAAGTTGAGCATTTTGGCTGGGCCCAGCTTTGTTGGGCATGCTTTCAATTCCAGCAGTCAGGAAGCAGAGACAGGCCTGTCTCCATAACTTAGAAGCCAACCTGATCTACAGATTGAGTACCAGTACATGAAAATTTACATAAATGAAAAAAAAAAAAGAGGATGGGAGGATATATTTGTAGTTATTTTTTTTCCCCTAAGGAAACACAAAATTGAACATGGCTTATCACCATGCTTTCAAAGTCCATTAAACAGTTATTTGTGGGAGCCACATTTAAGGGAGAAAGGTACATTGGTCAATATTCAAGAGAAGTTTTGCTTAAATAAAAAGTAAATTGTCTGTTAATAGTCCCAAAGAAGTAGCCTAACTGAATTAACAAAAGACTTAAAAAGTTCTGACGACTTACAAATATTTATAAACAAATAACAAGGAAGCACAGAGCAGTGGCTGGAGTGAGATGCTGCCTTAAGGCAAGCATTGCCAGTAACTTCTACAACAAGGAAGGGTCAAGGAAGCTTCAAACATTCAGAAGAGGATGGACCTTCCAACAATTTGATTTCAGATAACTGACCTCCATTACTGCAAAGTGACAATCTTCTTTCTCTATCTATACCCAGGTTATATTAGCTGTAGAAAATCTAAAATACTAACAGAGACGAAGAAGAGTCAAGACTATGATTAGGACCAACTACCGACATGATATTAAAAAATTAATAATGAAAGCTGTCCAGAAATGGAATATGTTGCTGCATTAGGTACAGGGCAGTCCAGGACATCAAAGCAGTGGAGAGAGATACCAGTTTAGTGATGCCTCCTATCTCCTTACAGATGCTAAACGGCCCAGCCAATGGCCCTTTCAATTGTTAATCTACAATGCTTTGTATTTTATGTTAATTGTATTAGATAATGATCTGAATTTCAACTAATAAAAGCATATGGCTCAAGAGCAATGGAGCATAATACAAAGATTTACTTTTAAATGTATGAAATATTCCATTTTAAAAAGACCCTCTTCCAAAAAATGTGCTCTATATGCATGTTCCTGAGTGCTGGGATTAAAATCATGCTCCATTTTGGCCCAGCCAAAATGCTCATCTTAATATAACATTCATGACCATTGTCTTTGCCCAGCCTCATGTCAAGAATGTCACATCTTATCTAATCGTTAATGTCCTTTGTATTGGTGATATAAGAATGTCTTGACCTCAGCAAGTGGGAAAACTCTGATTGCAGGCTTATGCCTGCGGGACCTGCAAGACCAAACTAGGCATCCTGAACATAGGTAACAGTCAGGGACTCAGATGCAACAGACTATTAAAATTCCCCATCACTTTTGTAACTGATGTTAAAACCATCTACTGTTTCTTTGGGTTCTATCAGATTTTTTTGAAGTTCTAACATTTAATCTTGATTTTAGCCCAGTGACTTTATGCCATTTTATTAGTATACAGTTGGATTCATTTGTTTCGTCTTTATTCTGTTTTTTTTTTTTTTTTTTTTTTTGAGAAAGGGTTTATATGTCTAGTTTTGGAGGTTGTCCTGGAACTCACTCTGTAGACCAGCTTGACCCAAAGTCTGTCTGCCACAGCCTGCCAAGTGTTGTATTAGAGGCTTTACCACCACCAGCAGCTTATTTGTTACTTTTCAAAAGAGGGTCATTTTTCCTTTTCTTAATTTTGGATTTTTAAAAACAAAAATATTTACAGACATTTACAATACATAGCTGAAGCTATGTAGATATAATTTATATTATTTTGCCAGGTTTTTAAAATGCCATATAATATATGTGAGATCTATTCATTTCATTTCTTGAAAAACAAAAGAAAACACACCCTGATCACATTTGGCAATGGAAGATTTTTGCAAGCTTGTGGTGTGATGTTAGCTATTCCAAGATGTTATCTTTATTGCTATAGAGATAGTCAAGATATTTCCAAGAAGGAAGAGATTATAACAGGCAATTCTCATGGGAAACCAGAATCATCCTGAAGTCTAAGGACTGGAATTCTCTTAATTCATAAGACATGTTGATTTCCAAGGAAGAGAGGACGTGATTTGGTTTGTGTATTTCTTTTCAAATCAGAACTAAAATGGTTTGAATTTTGTGCTGGTCTAACTCAGCAGAGGTGCACCTTCTTTGAGTATCTAATCTTTACATTAGTCTGAACACTTCTACGCCAGCAGGATTGATTTCTCTTAAAGCCACCAGCACTGTCCAACAGTTTTCATAGCAAGAGTGACGCAATATATTTCTATTTAGAATACATTTGATTTGATTCTGAACATAAAGTCTACTTTGGCTTTTCTCACAACTATTTGGGAGCAGAGTGTATATGCTGTGACTACTTAGTGGTATAAACATCCTTGAAGACCTGATTTTCTGTTCATATATTCAGTTAGTAATTACTGCAGTGTCTTGGACTATTGGCCTATGATTTCATCCTTTTGTAATAGTAGCACCACCTTAAGTTTCTCTGATTTCATTTAGATTCTATGCCACTTTGACTGATTATAGGTATGCTTTATGCCTTTATTTTCGATGGACGTTTAGTTTGAAACTTAAAACAAAGCTGTCCTATTATATTGAAGACATTTTGTAAATATATATTTAATCCTTTGAAACTCCACTGCAGGTGCTGGGGTGGTGGCTCAGTGGGAAAATGACTGCCACACAAGAGTGAGGACCAGAGTTTGCCTCCCAGGCATATTAAATTTGAACAGGCACCCCCAAGCTCAAGAGTCATCCATGGGCAGGATGTGCTGCTAGCAACATGACTTAAAGAAGTAACCTCAATGTGAGGGATAAATACCCAGACCCAGGGGCACAGTTGAGCTGTGGTGGATGCAGAGTACTTTGAAGCTTCTGGCCATGGCTAGCCTCTTGAGGAACACTGAAATGAGTATTATATAAAAGTAGCCTGCCTTAATTTAGTCTTTGTGCCTTTAGCCCTGGAGGAGAATGAATAGTTAGGTCACTAGAAGGTTCTGTAGGTGTGACTAATTTCTAGATAGACATACCAGGTCCAGGTAATCAGGTGACCCAATGTAAAGGACACTTCAAACAAAATGACATCCAACCCAATGCTTCACTGTAGCTTCTCTACATTGTAATAGCATAGACCATGAGAATTTCCCAATGGCTTCTGGTCTCATTCAGAGAAATGGGCACAGTTCTTACCATGGCCTCCAGAAATCAGTCTGGCCTCCTGTAACCTCTGTGATTTCGTGTCTTGTCTCCCTCTCATCCATCCCATTCTTAATTAGCCACATCCTCACATTATACTTTGGATCTTTTGCTGACCTCATTCACACTCAAAGCTCACCACCTCATCTTTTCAAGCCTGTGCTGAAATACTATCATCTCAGCAGAGGATCTGAGTGAAAAATTGCCTATTAAAATAAATGAAGCATGTGACATGATGTTACAATTGAGCAGGTGATAAAAGAACAGCAGTAATTCTCAGACTTGCCCTTCTAATAGATGTCATCACACAGCCAACAATGTGCAGTGTCTGTATCCTTTATATGTGAAACAGACAGGCATATGATTGGTGATTGCTAATGCAAAATGCAGAAATAATCTTTTAACATGAACAGGTTGAAATCATGAACATCCTTAGTTACAAAGAGGGAACAAATTGCAAGAACTGAACTCCTGAGCCGCAGAGAAAATTGTGTCCACTAGCAAAAGGAAGTCTCTCAGATATCCTGGACTTCTACCTTCTTGTCAATCAGAATCAACAGATAACCACTTAATCCAGGCAGTTTGAACACTTCTTTCCCGATGAAGATCTACACAGGGTGGTGGGTGACTGAGAAAATAATTCCTTTGCCCATCCCCTCTATTTTAATGCCTTTTATTGCTATGATGAGTTGTCTAACTTCATATTCTCATTTCCTGCTTTGATTACAGGGCAATATAGACTTGCTTTAAGTTGTCACAATTATGTTTGAAATATAGGCATCTCTAAGTTACATGTACTGGAAACATCTTTGGTGTAGTTTCCTCTTTTTATATGTCTGACAATTAACACCACTTTTATGATAAAACTTACTTCTTACCTGCTAATTTTTTCAGTTCATATGTTAATACAAAGAAGTCATCAGTCTGAGACACACTCTAGAAATGTTTTTGAGGGAGGAGAAAGGAATGGATTGCTAGAGCAGATGGGGGAGGAAAGAGTGTAATATTATTTTACAAGCACAGCTCAACTCTGTCTAACAAGTTCATTTGGAACAAAATGTCACACTAGTCATTTCAGTAAAGAAATAGAGCTGACAAAGGTCTGGTTGTTTCCACAAGCCAGGAACAGTCAGAAATATGAAACAGCTTGTGCTAAAACTGCAGATAAAGTCACAGAAGTAACCTACCTGTTTTAAGGCCTTTAATGCTGAGAAGTGAGTGTCCATGGGGTTTGTTCCCAATTTATATTCCTAATTGAGCTCATTCAGGAGCACAGTTACCAGAAGAAGCCCCTGGGGGAGGAGAGTCTCTGCAAAGCTTCAGGGAACAAAGAGCTGGGAGAAGCCTGGGGCAGCAGGATTTAATCTCCTTATAGGAGAACCTGGGTGTGTAGGAAGCCACTGGGACTAGGAGGAGGGACTTGGGGTGGGGGTAAGGAAGGAGTAGGGTGTCCTCAGGGTTCTGCCTCAGCCTTGGTTGATAGACCATAGCCTGGCAGTCCCACCCTCACCACCTCACTCCCCACTATGGCTTGTAGTCTGGAGGCAGCTGCTGATTTTAAATTTGGAGACTCAATGAGGTGTGGTAGAAGCTTCCACTCCAGGTCCTGTGGAGCACCTGCCAAGCCAGGCTCACAGGTGCTGGCCTGCTCGCCCTCTCCTTGTGTTTCTGTGTGGGGAAGATGGCCGGGCAGGTGAGGAAGGTTGGATGAGTTGTCAAGCACCAAGCTTGTCCTAGGCTGCCCTGGAGCTCTATCCACTTGTGTCTTAACAGATCTTTCCTCTCCATCCTGGCTCTGCCTGAATCGCAGACACTATGGAGGACTAGGAGGGACTGAGGAAGATTGAGTATGGCATGGCAAAGGTAGGAGCACATTGGCCTGGCCATGATGGGAGGCAGTTATCCTGGGGCTGGGTGGGGGTGGGGGTGTGCCTTGGGGAGAGGCGGGGCCATGGTTCAGGTGCTGGTGCTGGGAAGAGCTGTCCCCTGGCTGCTTTAGGAGACCTGATGCCTGCACTGCCAGGCTCCTTCCTGCCTGGTGCCATACAAAACCCCCTGTTAGCCTCATCATAAACTGGTATGGGATTGCTCTGCAGCCCCAGCCTTTAAACTTCTAAATGAAGTTTTGTTAGTGGTTCGCGCTTTAAGCTTTCTGAGTCTGTGTTTAGTGGTTTCATTATTCTCAGGGACACCCATGCTATGATCACAAGCCTGCTGCATTTAGGTGTGTGTGTGTGTGTGTGTGTGTGTGTGTGTGTGTGTGTTTGTATTCTTCTGTGACACCTGCCTCCCCAGTAGCTTGAGTGTCCCAGAAATTTGTACGGACGTTTTTAGCAGTCTGTTTCTGTCTGTCTGTCTGTCTGTCTATTCTCCCTCCCTCCTCTCCCTCCTCCTCCTCCTCCTCCTCTTCCTTCTCCTTCTTTCCTTCTCCTTCTCTTTCTCCTTCTTCTCCACCACTAACCCCTCATCCTTCTGTCCCCAGTTCTTGGGGTACAGGTATATATGCATTTGTAAATACAATATGAGGTTTTAATTTCTCAGAATCAGCACATCAGTTAAGATCTACACAGAGAGCAATAACCTGAAACATTTAGGAGAGACCTTTTTAGCACCAGTCCCTTAGGGTTTTAAGTCAAGGAGAGTGTGTAAGTTTACTTAGCACAATAACAAAACGTGACACCTTCCAGTACTCTGGCTCAGTGGCAAGAAATGCCTTCAGGAAAGTTTACTTTTTCTCTGAGGATGAGAAAATGCTCTGATTGCATTTATTTTCTCAGGGGAAACAGGTGGGATCAGTAAATCTCTGAACTAAAATCTTGAGTTAATAGAAGAAGCAGTTTGAGAATCTTTTAGTATGGGGTTAGTTTAGGCTATAGCTTCTCTACCTACCAGTAAGGTAAAACCAGTACAGGTTTATTTTTTTTTTCTATATCTAGACATCTATGATTCAACAGCTTTGAATGTGTACTAACTCTGTGTCCAGGGATATCTGGGAATATATTAGATGGAGTGCTTTTGCCTGGGTCTTAAATACTGACCAAGTGCCTCTCATAATGATAATTGCAGGAAGGCAGATCTCTGCAATTACAATGGAGAAGGAAATAAGAATATGTTTCTGGGAACCTAGTCTCACACATAGCTAAGGAATATAATCAGCAAACTTCCAATGCATGGGAGAAATTGTTCCCAGTAAATGATCAGACAATGTTAAACTGTGGAAAGTAAATACAAGTGTGTTACAGAAAGGGATAGGCTACAAGAAGAATCTATAGCAAGAAACAGCCACTTTTCTTCATTAGACTATAACGCCAAATACAACTTTGGTATTGGTTTAATGTAACATAATTGGATGAAATTATCCTGAGTTATCTCATGATATTATAGCTGTATGATTTCTGTGTGATCTTGCAGCTTGTAGCAAGGGTTAGTTGTTTTGAGACAGGAATTCTCTGAGTGATTGTGGCATAGCTGAACCTTGCTCTGTATACCATGCTGGCCTTGAACTCACAAAGATCCACTTGCCTCTACCTCCCTATTGCCAGGATTAAAGCCTCAGCTACTCTGTTTATTAAACCTCAGCTAGTCTGTTTATTCTTGGTGCCAGATTTTAATATACAATATGTACTTAATTGTCATGTAGAGGGATTATGTCACAGAAGTCTTTTGATTTAGAAAAGATCATCTTGTCCTGGGAACTTGAGTTCAGTTCCTAGAATTCCTATTAAATGGTGAGAATGGTGGCTTACACTCATAACTCAACGACTAGGGAGAAAGAAAAATTTCTGGGGCTGAGTGCTCACTTAGTCTCTCCTACTTAGTGAGTGACCTTGTTTCAAGTCAGGTCAGCTGCCATTCTGAGGATGATACAAGAAGTAGACCTCTGTCTTGTTGGCAAATCAATAAACCCCTAAATGGTATTTTGGGATGGGGGTGCAAAAAACTAAACCAAACCAAGAAAACTTGAAACCAAAAAATATTGGAAGAGTTAGAGGAGACAGGAAAGTGTTAACAATAATAGCACTAATTTAAAAGCCACTACTTTCCAATTGAAAGTCAAAATTGGCTGGCTGAAAATAAAAACAAGATAAAATAGTTTCTTGTCTGTGAGAAATACATCTCAGTGGCAAAGACACATTGGACTGAAAGGGAATATATCAGAGTCCATATCCCAGGTAAGAGGAAGCTTGAAAATCACAGGAGTATGTATACTCATATCTGATGAAGTGAACTTTAACCAGAGTCAATCAGAAAGGATAAAGAAGGTTGCTGCATGTTAATAAAGCGAGGACAATCCTTTCTAGTTCTTGCATCCCGGTCAGTATGCCTGAGCCAGTGAATGCTGCAATGTATGAGATGGAGACCTTTGAGTAATTGCCCATTTTACATGTTTGATCATCATTACTCTCTTATCCCAACAGGGATCTTTCTATCACTCATTAAGCTGTTATGCTTCTGATGCCTTAGTCAGGGTTGCTATCAATCATATCCTGGCAGAATTTTCTCGTTTGTACTGTGGTAAAGTACTGATTCATTTTCAGCCTTCTTTCCTCTAAAATTGGAGGAAATGGGCATTGCTGTGACAAAGGTACATATCCTAAAGTGCTTGGCAACCACTGCCAAGTGTGGCGCTAAAGCATTTATGGGAGCTCTTTAGGTAGGTACAAACATTTCTATAATTACACAATTGGGTTTCAGCTTTTTCCATGTTCACTGGCAGCAGAGAAAGCTATTGTGAACCAAACACATTGATGAACAGTGTACTGAAGAGCCTTCCTCTTGGGGGCTCTTCGTTGTGCCTGTCAACTATAGGAGCATGTTGGCTGGGCTATCAAAATGAACTTTCTTTCATCTTAGAGAATAGCAGACAGATATAGAGGGGAAGAAAGCCAAAGAGGTGATGAAAAGCCATTTCAGGGGCTGAGGAGATGGTGTAGCTCTAATGTGCTTGCTGTTCTAGCATGAGGTCCTGAATTGGTTCCTCAGCACCCACCTTAAATCTTGGTTGACTGTTTGTTTCTATAATCACAGCAATGGGGAGGTCAAGACAGGAGGATCCCTGGGGCTTTGTCTCAGCCAGTCTTGCTGAGCCAGTGTGTTCTAGGTTCCAGCTCCAGTATCCTATCTCAAAATATTAAGATGAAGAGAGATTGAAAAATACACCTGACATTGAACTCTGATATTACATACATACACTGAAAGGAATCACAGTCTATAGCCTGTCCAATTACCCTTCATATGGAGAAGTATATGAGGGAAATTAGTGGTGATTGGAAGATAAGAAGGTGAATTGTAACCACACAGGTGTTTGAGGAATGATTAACATTTGAATTCACTATATGTTTTTTTAATGAGCAAAGTGCTTGCCATACAAGCATGAGCTTGTATCCTTAACACCCACGTTCAAAGTATGAAAATGTGTGTGTGCATGGTTCCTGTACTGGGGAGGCAGAGACAGAGGATCCATAGGGCTAGCTGGCCAGTGAGTGTAGCTGAATTTGTGGTCCCCATGATCACTGAAATGCTGTTGTCAGGTAAATACATTCAGTTTAAGATCATAATAAATAAATCAAGAAATTGGTTTCAACAGATATATGGCTGCTGTTTTGTGACAAAATCAGCAAAGCCTGATTTTATTTAGGATATATTTTTCAGGATATTTATAAATGTATTTTTATACATTTATTAAATATATATATATATATATATATATATATATATAATAAACTACATATGATACTAATGTTTTCTGCTGTGGAAAGTTACCTAGCTTGCTAACAAGGCTTTCCTGCATGTATGTCTATTGTTTTTGATAATTAACAAAACCAGCTATCTCCTTTTTGTAGTGCCGAAATCCTGTTTATTATCTTACAGTATATATCTTATTAATAACAAAGCAGGTTTCTGTACTAATGAACTTTCAGTAAGTAAGAATGTTTTAAAATGGACTTTGTTGTGGAATTTTATGTTTCATTCTTCTTCCTAAGGAATATTCCTAGTACTGAATTATTAAAAACTGTGGATGAACTTATGAAGAAGAATTTGTACTTGAAAATTTGCATTCTGATGAAGGAACTCAGTGCAGTCACACCTATGAGGAGATGATGTGTAAGGAGTATTTTTATCTGCCCACCGCTGGTCTTGTCCCGCTGCCGTGCCAGCTCCAATTATCACACAGACACTGTATTTGATGTAATGCTGTTGGCCAGTTACTTGTTTCTTATTGGCTAGCTCTGTCTTAAGTATTAACCCATTTCTGTTAATCTAGGTATTTCCACATGGTCTCATTTTACTGGAGAGCCAGCTGTCATCCTGCTATCTCCAGAGTCTCCATCTTGACCTCCTTATACTTCCTCTTTCCTCCTTGTCTACTAGTCGCACCTATCTTGCTTTCCTATTGGCCAACAGTGCTTTATTCACTAACCAGTATGACAAACATATTTACAGACTGACATCTCCCATCATCTTCTCTTTTCGGTCTAAATAAAAAGAAAGGTTTTAACCTTAAAATAGCAAAATATATCACACAACAGTTATCAAGAATCACAGTTAACAATATTTAGTCCGTTTAGCAAGATTTAAGAAAATATTCCATAATCTATTCTATCTTTTTGAGTCTAAAGTCTTATATGTAACTTAACCTTTAAGCCTAACTAAGGAAATCTATAATCATAACTATCTGTCTTCAATTCCTTCAAAGACCACAGAAGGATAGTATATAAACTCTAGAAATGACAGAGACAACTCACTGCCTGGTCAGTCACCCGACATTCTTCTGTAACCTTCCATCTTCAGCCCATAGTCCATAGTATATCTGGCAGATTCTTCAGCAAAACAGGAAACGTTCAACTGTCTTCTTTTTTTTTTTTAATTAATTTATTTATTTATTTTATATAACCAAGTCCATTTAAATGAAAACAAACATTTAGACAATATTTGGGAATTTGGGCGTTGTTCTTTCCAAACTGCTTCCTGCTGGTAAGGGGCCCAGCATGGGGGACTCGAAGAATTTTCAGAAATTCTGGCTATAGTCTGTAAGGCTGCTTTGTCCAGCTGTTTTGAATGTAGGATCATCTGGTACTCTGTTTCAGGTGGTCTGGCTTGATCAAACCACATTAGTCTGGGGGGGGAATCCACATCTTTTCATTTTCTGTGGAAACCAAAATAGAAATCCTTTTCCCCAGTAACTTGTCCTTCAACTTAAATTTTGGAGTCAAAGCATTTTTAAAATATATAAATTGAATTAATCCAGCAGTATTTCATTTAACAGTTGTTTCCTCAGCAGTCAAATGATATAAAGACAATATAATGTCATACAGTATCCATATTCTCTCCATGTTTACGTGGCTTTTTTATTGTTCTCTTTCTTCTTCTATTTTTTTCATTTTTTGAAACAGGGTTTCACTGTGTAATTCTTATCTGTCATGGAATTCACTCTGCATGCCAGGTTTACTTTAAAATCACAGAGATCTGCTTGCCTCTATCTCCTGAGTGCCAGGATTAAAGGTGTGTGCCACCACACACAGCTGTTCTCTGTCTTCTTTATTATTTTTAAACTATTTTATCTTTTTTTTTCTCCCCAAGCCTATGTATAGTTTAGAACACACTGTAAACTTTTAATGGTTTTTCTTAATGTGAATCTGTCTTTACTGTAAATCTTTATCTTTGTCTGGCCACGAGTCTTTATCTGATAAACAACAACATTGCTAAAATGAAAGTCATATTTGTTTCTTCCATGGTTTATCGAAGATGGTGGCTGCTATTTTACCGCCAGCACTGAGAGCTATGTTCACTGCCTTGGTCTATGCTGACATCAAGGAAAACAAAGAGAGAAGGAGGAAGATTGAGTGTAGCAGGGTGATAGTAGGAGCATGGAGGTCTGGCCCCATGATGGGTGGCTGTTATTTGCTGGCATGGGTGAGATGCAGTAGGTAAGGCTGCAAGGCTGGCTCAGGGCTGCGGAGAAGCATCCCTTCTGGCTGCAGCAGGGGACCTGATGTCTGCACTGCCAGGCTCCTTTTTCCCTGGTGCCACACAAAACCCTATCTGAGCTCCACCATAAACTGCTATGGGATTGCTCTGCAGCCTCCGCCCTTAAACAACCAAAGGGAGTTTTGTGAGTGGTTCATGCTTTGAGTTTTCTGAGTGGGTGTTTAGGGATTTCTTTATTCTGAGGGACACCAGTGCTCTGATCAACAGCCTGCTGCCATTTGGGGGTGTGAGTATCTGTGATTGTCCTGTGACAGCTGCCTACCCAGTGGCTGAGTGTGCCACAGGTGAACTTGACCATTGGGGGTTTTTTAGAAGTATAATGATAATAATAATAACAATTATTATTACTGTTATTTATTTTCTTCTCCTTCTTCCTCCTCTCTTCTCCTTCTTCCTTCTTCTTCTTCTTCCTTCCGCTTCTACATTCTTCTCCCTTCTTTTTCTTCTCCTTCTCCTTATTCTTCTCTTGTGTACTTGTGTAGAATGCCTTTGTGTGGAATTCAGAGCATCAAAGGTTCTATAAGTTAAACAGCACCTGTAGAATTGTTGTTAATGTATTTATTATGTATTTGGTGAGTTCGATTTTGTGTGGACAATCGTGTATGTCAAGACCTGTAAACAATCGAGCATTATATGTAGGTGTCCTTCAGTGGGCTAAATGCATATTTTCACATAGGAATTGAATGTAATGATTTCTTTCTGAAATGACCCCTTTGAGCTTACTTTTGCCTTCCTTGCCTCCTAAAATGAAGTTACCTTTGAGATATTATGTTGTCATATGTGGGGACAATTAAGATATTCTTTAAGCAGTTTTTCCTATTGTACTGGCTGGCTTTGTGTCAACTTGACACAAGGCACAGTCATCTGAGGAGGGAGGGTCAACTGAGAAAGCATCTCTTTAAGTTTTGGTTGTAGGCAAGCCCATAGGGCATTTTCTTAGTGATTGATGGGGGAGAGCACAGCCCATTGTGGGCAGTGCCACTATGGGCTGGTGGTCTCGGGCTGTTGAAGAAGGAAGGTTGAGCAAGCCATATTAAGCAAGCCAATCAGCAGCATCAAGTCAAGTCGCCTGCACCACCTCCTCCCTTCAGGTTCCTGCCCTATTAGAGTTGTGCTGAATGCCTTTGATGATGGAAACAGAAGCCACAGAAAGCCTCTGCTAGTTGCTTTGGTCCTGGTGTTTCATCATAGCAATAATCACCCAGAGACACCTATGTTCCTTCTTTCTCCTCTCACATTAACAGAGGAAAGCATGTCAGTAATGATTGCAGATTGATGATGCAGAGATTCGGTGGTGCATGCTCAGGATTTGTTTGTTACAAAATATGTGCAGTAGCTGTCTCTGTATTTCTAGAATATGGTTAGGTGATTTTCCCCTAAGTGCCCTCTATGTCAGGTCTAGATTTGAATGTGTCTGAGTAGCATTCTATATATAAATGGAGGAATAATGGAATCAGCATCAAATAAGAAGTATAGGTATCAATATTTAGTCTATTAACATTATAATGATTTATTTATTTTTTCTCATTTTACATATCAATGTATCTTCCCTCTCCCTCTCTATCTCCCACCCTCCCATGTCCCCCCAACAACCTTCTCTGCCCTACAGGGAGAGTGATGCCTTCCAGGAGGAGTCAAAAATACTATCAAGTCATTTGGAGTAGGGACCAAGCCCTGCCTCTTGCTTCTAGCTTAAGGTGAGTATCCCTCCATGGGGAATGTGCTCCCAAAGTTCTTTTTTTGCACCAAGGATACATTCTGATTCCACTGTCAGAAGACACTTAGACAGTCCAGTATTTCTAACAGAGACACCTGTTCAAGGGGTCTATGTCTGTCCAACACTGGATTCCTAGTTATCAGCCTGGGGACCAATTAGCTCCTCCTTGCTCAGATCAGCTGTCTCTGTGGTTTTCAGTAGTCTTTTCCTCCCTCTCTGCATGTGGATTCAAGTTCCACTCAGTGTTTAGATGTGGATGTCTGCTTCTGTTTCCATCAGCTACTAGATGAGGATTCTTTGATGGTAGATAAGTTCTTCATCAAATCCCATTATCAGGAAAGTACATTTTTGGTAGCCTAGCATTTTTAGCTAGGGGTCAGTCTTATAGGTCTCTGGACATTTAGAGTCAGTTTTCCCCTCAAACCTATAATGGTTTCATTTTTATGGTCTCTCTCTCTCTCTCTCTCTCTCTCTCTCTCTCTCTCTCTCTGTCTTTATTTCTCTCTCTCTCTTTTCTCTCTTCTCTATTCTGCTCCTCCCCTGGAATATCTTATTATTCCAACATGAATTCATCTCTTTCCCTTCACTTTCTCCTAGCTCCCTCTCCACTCACTGCTCAGGAGAACTTGTCCCTTTTCCATTCAGTGAGGGACCTTGTATGAATCTCTTAGAATCCTCATTGTATCCTAGCTTCCTCTGTTGGTGTGAATTATGGGCTAGTGATCTTTTTCTCTATGTCTAAAATGGATATATGAGTGAGTATATATACCATGTTCCTCTTTTTGTGACTGGGTTACCTCACTCAGCATGGTTTCTTCAAATCCTTCCTTCCATCCATTTGCCTGCAAATTTCAAGATTCCATTGTCTTTTTTCCGCAGAATAGTATTCCCTGTGTTACTGTGCCACATCTTCTTTATCCATTCTTCAGTTGAGGGGCACCTATGTTGCTTTCAGGTTCTTGATATTACAAACAATGCTGATATGAACATAGTTGAACACATGTCTTTGTTGCATGGATGTGGATTATTTGTGTATATACCAAAGAGGAGGATTGTCAGGTCCTGTGATAGACTGATTGCCATTTTCCTGAGGAACTGACATACTGATCTCCAAAATGGCTGTACAAGTTTGTACTCCCACCAGCAGTGGAGGAGTGTTCCCATTTCTCCACATCCTCTCCAGTACAAGTTGTCATTGGTGTTTCTAATTTTAGCCATTCTGGCAGGAGTAAAATGGTATCGCAAATTTGTTTTCATTTGCATTTCATTGATAGGTAAGGATGTTGAGTACTTTCTTAAATGCCTTTCAGCCTTTTTGATACCTTCTATTGAGAATTGTCTCTTCAGTTCTTTACCCCATTTTTTAATAGGGTTATTTGGGGTTTGGGTACTAGTTTCTAGATTTCTTTGTATATTTTGGAGATAAGCGCTCTGTCAGATTTAGGATTGGTGAAGATCTTTTCCCAGTCTGTGGGCTGCTGTTTGGTCTTGTCCTTGCCTTACAGAAGTTTCACAATTTCAGGAGGTGCCATTTATTAATTATCATTCTCAGTGTCTGTGGTACTGGTGTCATGTTCAGGAAGCTGTCTATTGTACCAATTGATTCAAGGGTACCTCCCACTTTCTCTTCTAAGAAGATCCGTGGCTGGATTTATGTTGATCCATTTGGACTTAAGTTTTGTGCATAGTGATAGAAATGGGTCTATTTGCAATCTTCTACACACCATCATCCAATTGTGCCAGCACCATTTGATGAATATGCTTTCCTCCTCCCATTGAATATTTTTAGCTGTTTTCTCAAAAATCGGGTATTTGTAGGTGTGTCAGTTAATATCAGGATTTTTGGTTTGATTCCATTGGTCTCCATGTCTTTTTTTGTGCCAATAACAAGATGTTTACAGGACTATAGCTCCATAGTAGGGGTTAAAGTCAGGGATGGTGATGCCTCCTGAAGTTTTTTTCTTTTTTTTTTTAACAGGGTTTTTTTGGCTAACCTGGGTCTTTTGTTTTTCCATATAAAGTTGATTATTATCCTTTCAAGATCAGTGAAGAATTGTGCTAGGATTTTGATAGGGATTGCACTGCATCAGTAGATTACTTTTGGAAAGATAGCCATTTTTACTACATTTATCCTACCTATCCAAGAACATGGGAGATCTTTCCATTTTCTGGTATCTCCTTTAATTTCTTTCTTTAAAGACACAACGTTCTTACTATATAGGTTTTACACTTGTTTGGTAAGGGTTACCCCAAGATACATTATGTTGTTGTTTATGGCTATTGGGAAGTGTAATATTTCTCTGATTTCTTTCTCAGCCACTTTGTCATCTGTATATGGTATGCCAGCTTTATTTTTATTTATTTATTTATTTTTTTAGTTAGACTTTTATCCTGCTAGTTTGCTAAAGGTGTTTATCAGCTGTAGGAGTTCACTGATAGAGTTTTTTGAACCGCTTATGTAAACTATCTTATCATCTGGAAATAGGGACCGTTTGACTTCTTCGTTTTCAATTTGGATCCCCATGAACTCCCTTTGTTGTCTTACTGCTTTAGCTAGAAATTCAAGTACAGTATTGAAAAGAAATGGAGAGAGAGGACATCCTTGTCTTGTTCCTGATTTTAGAGGAATCACCTTAAGCTTCTCTCCATTCAGTTTGATGTTGGCTGTTGGTTTACTATATATTGTTTTTGTTATATTTAGGTATATGCATGTTATCCCAGATCTCTCCAAGACTTTTATCATGAAAGGGTGTTGAAAAGGGTGTTGACAAATCAAAGGCTTTTTTCAGGATCTAGTGAGATGACCATGAGGTTTTCATTTTTCAGTTTGTTTATATGGTGGATCACATTGATAAATTTTCATATGTTTAACCTTCCTTGCAAACCAGGGGTAAAGCCTACTTGGTCATGGTGGTTGATTTCTCTGATGTTTTCTTGGATTCGATTTGCCAGTATTTTCTTGAGTATTTTGCATCAATATTCATGAGGGATATTGGTCTGTTGTTTTCTTTATTAGTTTGTGTCTTTGTGTGGCTTGTGTACCAAGGTAATTTTGGCCTCTTAAGAAGAGTTTGGTAATATACCTTGTGTTTCTGTTGTGTGGAACAACTTGAGTATTGGTATTAGGTCTTCTTTGAATTTCTGATAGAAATCTGTACTGAATCCATCTGGCCATGGGCTTTTTTTTGGGTAAGAGGCTTTTGATGACTGCCTCTATTTCATTAGGCTTATAGGTTTATTTTAGGTGTTTATCTCTTCTTGATTTAATAAAGAAATTTTTCCATTTCCTTTAATTTTAAAATTTTGTGGAGTACAGGTTTTCAAAATATGAGCTGAAAATTGACTGAATTTTCTCAGTGTCCATTGTTACGCCCCCTTTTCCTTTCTGATTTTGTTGATTTGTATATTCACTCTCTGCTTTTTGGCTAGTTTGGGTAAGGGTTTGTCTATCTTGTTGATTTTTCTCAAAAAACCAACTCTTGGTTACATTGATTTTTTTTTTTTTTTTTGTATTATTTTCCTGGTTTCTACTTTATTGATTTCAGGCCTCAAATTGATTATTTCCTGGCAACTATGCCTTCAGGGTGAGTTTGCTTCTTTTTGTTTAAGGCTTTCAGGTGTACACTTATTTCTCTAATGTGACTCTACTCCATTTTACTCATATGCACACTTTGAGCAAAGAACTTCCATCTTACCACTGCTTTTAAGGTGTCTCATAAATTCCAGTATATTGTGTCCTCATTCTCATTGAATTCTAGGAAGTACTTAGTGTCTTTATTTCTTCTTTGACCCAGGTATGGTGCAATTGCACATTCTAATTGGAGATGTCATTCTGTATATATGTTTCTCATACTGGTTAATGAATAAAGCACTGTTGGTGAATATGAAAGCAAGATAGGTGGGACTAGGAGACAAGGAGGAAAGAGGAAGTAGGAAGGAGGAGTCAAGATGGAGAGTCTGGAGAAAGCAGAACTGCCAGCCGCCTCTCCCTGGTAAGACCACGTGGAAATACATAGATTAGCAGAAGTGGGTTAATACTTAAGACAGAGCTAGCCGATAAGAAACTAGTATGAGGCCAACAGCATTAATATCAAATACAGAGTCTCAGTGTGTTATTTGGGGCTGGCGTGGCAGTGGGACAAGGCCAGTGGCAGGCAGAAAAAACTTACTCCCTACACACATTCTTCAGTTTTCATGAGTTTGTAGGGTTTCTGCGATTTGTTTTGTTGTTGAATTCCAACTTTAAAGCGTGGTTATCTGATAAGATACAGGGCACTATTCCAATTTATTTTGTATCTGTTGAGGTTCATTATGTTGCAGAGTATGTGGTTGATTTTGAGAAGGTTCCATGTGGAGCACAGAAGAAGGTATATTATTTTGTGTTGTTTTGGAATGTTCTATATATGTCTGTTAAACCCAATTGAGACATAACTTCCCTTAGTTTGTTTTCTTTCTTAGTTAAGTTTCTGTCTAGTTGTCCTGTCTAGTGTTCAGAGTGCAGTATTTAAGTCTCTCACTATGACTGTGTGAGGTTTTATGAGAGCTTTGAGTTTTAGTAGCATTTATTTTATGAAAGTAGGAGGTTTTGCATTTGGGGCAAAGATGTTCAGACTTGAGATTTTGTGTGGATGGATTTTTACTGTGATATATACAAAATGATGGTCTTCTTGTCTTTTGATTAATTTTGCTTAAAGTCTAACTTTTTAGATATTAGGACAGCTACACCTGCTAGCTTCTTGGGTCCATTTGATTGGAAGATCATTTCCCAACACTTTACCCTATGGAAATGTCTGTCTTTGAAGCTTAGATATGTTTCTTGTATGCAGCAGAAGGATGCATTATGTCTTCATACATATTCTGTAGCCTGTGTCTTTTTATAGGTGATTTAAGATCACTAATGTTCAGGGAAAGTAAGGACCATTGATTGTTAATGCTTCCTTGTGTTAGATTTGTTGTTGGCATGGTATTGTGAATATATTTGCCCTGATTTACTCTTGGCTTCTGCTACAGTGGGATTATCTATTGCCTCTGTCTTTGTGAGTGTAGTTAACTTCCTTGGGTTGGAGTTTCCTTTTGGAACTTTCTGTAGTGCTGGATATGTAGACGCCTATTGTGAACATCACAAAATATCTTGTTTTTTTTTTTTTCCTGCTATAATGACTGAGAATTTTGCTGGGTATAGTAGCCTGAGCTGACATCTGTGGACTGTTAGTATTTGTAGAATATCTATCCAGGGCCTTCTGGCCTTGAGAGTTTCCATGGATAAGTCTGGTATAATTTTGGTAGTTCTGCTTTTACATGTTCCCTGAAAATTTTTCTTCTCTGCTTTTAATATTCTTTCTTTATTCTGTATGTTAGGTGTTTTATTATGTGTCATGGGATCCTTTTTCCTTGGAGAAGTCTATTTGTTGTGGATATGCTTCTCGTACTTTCATGGGAATTCCCTTATTGAGATTGGGAAGTTTTCTTCAGTGATTATGTTGAGTATGATTTCTGCAACTTTGAGCTGGCCTTCTTCGCCTTCTTCTACACCTAATATTCTTAGATTTGGCCTTTTCGCCATGTCCCACATTTCCTGTATGTTTTGTGTTAAGGCTTTGCTGAATTTAAGATTTTCTTTGGTGGATGGATCTAATTCCTCTAGTTTATCTTCAGTGCCTGAAATTCTCTCTTCTATCTCCTGTACTTTGTTGGTTATGCTTGCATGTGTAGTTAATGATCATTTGCCCAGTTTTTCTATTTATAGCATTTCCTCAGTTTGTGTATTTTTTTTTAAATTGTCTCTATTTCAGTTTTCAAGTCTTGAAGTGTTTCCTTCATCAGTTTGAAAGTTTTTCTTGGTTTTCCTTATTTTCTTTAAGAGATTTTTTTATTTCTTGCATTTTCTGCTTGGTCATTCCCTCTATTTCTTCCAATTTTGGGGATTTTAGACTTCTATTTCTTTAAGGGATTTTCTCTTATCTTCTTGGAAGGTCTATATCATTTTTATGAAGATATTTTTTGATTCATTCTCTTTTGCTTCATCTGCTTTTCTGTGTTCATGTCCAACTGTTGTAGAGTCCCTAGATTCTGATGGTGTCATGCTTGTCTTTCTATTTTTTGGTGTTTTCTTGTATTGCTGTCTTCCCATCACTTCTTCCAGCCAGTGCAGGTGGTCTCTCTCTCTCTCTCTCTCTCTCTCTCTCTCTCTCTCTCTCTCTCTGCTACTCCCTGGTTTGGGCTTAGCTGGTTCAGATGTTCAATGTCTGTAGCTCTTGGTGGTCCAAACTCTCTAGGAGGTCTCTTCCTTGCAGGGGCCTAGTGATGTAGGTGAAAGATCAGGCTGGAGGGGACTCAGGGTGGTCCCGTGGGAATTGGTGGATCTAGTGTACTCAGAGCTGATCCAGGATGTTGCCTGGAGGTGACTGGATTGTTTGTCCCATTGCCCTGACTGAAGTCATGTTCCTCTCAAGGTCTTATGCACAATGGACCCTTCTTTCCTCAAGCACTTCTTCGTACTTATTTTCTTACACCAAGAAGAAAAGTGGCTGCTCTATTCAATAGTCTTTACTCCAATGGTTGTATTATTTCACATCCTCTCAAGTGTGTGTGAGTATGCCTCTCACTGTACAGCCTAGCCTATTTCATTCTGTGCTTTTGAACATACCCTCAGTGAAGTGCAATTCTATCCAGGTGTAATTTCAGTGTACATGTTTCTGTTATTTTTTTTCACATGCTTTATTTCCATGGGTATATCTTCCTTTGACAAGCATCTATTCAGTCAAATGCTTGTTTGAATAGGATTTCTCTTTCTGTTGTTTGAAATCTGTATATATTCTGGACACCAATTTTTCATTTAATGAAAAGTTCTCAAATTTTTCCTTTGCAATACATTACACAATGTTGACTGAAGACTAGGCACTGCAAGTTTCTACATTGTTCAATAAAACAACACTGTGGTTGGTGATATGTCTTATTGGCTAAAGCACTTTCCACACATATGTATGGACCTGTATTCATATGTTCAGAACCCATGTAAAACCATGGCAACACACATCTGCCATCTTATTACTCCTACAATGTGATAAGAGATAAAGAGTGAACATCTACAAATACACATTATATAAAGCCTTCTGTATTCCATTGTGAAAAACAGAAAACCTTATCTTAAACAAGGTGGTAAGTAAGGAACAACACTGCTGTTTGTCCTGACCTTCATTCAATCTCCTAAATCCGGGATAACATGCTTGAGTCACCACACCCAGCTTTGATTCAGCTATTCAATTACAACTGAGGTTCTGCATGGAGACTTCAAACCTGTGCTGTCTGTAAAACTATATGAAACACAATTACTAAATATGCAGCAAAGCCCTCACCAGACATGATGGCACTCCTCTCTAACAGGCTCAATTGAAGCAGTTCCTAATGAGAAGTGGGAAAGTTACCCTTAAGCACACACTGAAGTAAGATCCAGCTAGTCTACAATGATGTGAAAAAGGAAGCCCTATACTTTTGCACAGCAGACTGGCTACTTGTCTGACAATACCAGCTGTTGGCAACAAAGCACTAACAACTTGCTAGTGAGTGCCACCTTGATAGGATAGTATTTTTCCACACATTTGGGGCAAGGCACAGTGGTGCATACCTGCCTCCCCAGGGCTTGGGGAAGTTGAGTCAAGAGGAACAGAGACTCAAAGTCATCCTTGGCTAAACAAATCTTGAGGCCAACCTGGGGGATATGACAAGCTTTCAAATAAAAACAAAACATTGTATATAATCTAATAAATTAAAGATATACATCCCATGACTAAGTAATTCACTTCCTAGGAGGCTGGGAAGTTGTCCCTGTGTATTAGAAATCTCAAAGGAGTGTTGGTAACAGCTCTGACACCAACACCTAACTCAAGAAACAACCAAAGGTTCAGACACAGAGATTGCATATGCAGTTAAAGAGATAACTCTTTATAACAACAGAAGGTAACTTACAGATAGCTGTGGAAACTTGGAGGAATTCCGTGAGAATGAGTCAAAGGATATACACAGATGATAAAGTAGAAACCTAGGGAAACTTTAGAAACATATACAGTCTAAGTATTTATAAAGTGGTTGGTAAGCAAAAGATTAAAAAAAAAATCAGGAAAACTATGACCTTAGTTTCTAAGGAAGAGAATGTAACAAGCATTTGGGACGAGGTCAAGTTCCACTTGACAGATAAGTAATGTCCACACATACTCATTATGTAATCTGTTATAGTATGCATCTGAATTTTGTAACATTCAATATGGATACTGCACATTACCTTTTTGTAAGAAAATAATTAAAAAGAAATGGCTATTTTATTTTTTATTGTGGAGTCCCCTTACTATACATGGATATATTTAGAGGATAAAAAGAATTTTCTCAAAAAAAAAAAACAAAGTGTTACATTTAAGAAAAACCCTCAGAACTGAACAATATTATCAGAGTGCTTTTTATTTAAAATAAAATATAACTATTTACAACCAACTTGACTGACAACTATCAACCCTATTAATAATATTGATTATGTCCTTTGTAATGGGATATTTTGCTCAAGTAGAAATATTTTTAGGGTACAACAAACTGAATAATCACAGCTGGCTGGGGAATCACAGCAGCTGGTTTGCACCAACTTTGACTTGAAGTGAGAGATTCTTGTTCTCCAGTCAGAGTCACTGTCCTGATATTGATTTGTGCATGTAAAGATTGATCTTCAGCTAAGAAAATCCTTCTGTCTGTTTTCTGGAGACATTCTAACCTGTTTCATTTTAAATGCCCTCCAATAAAGGAAAATTAAAAAATATACAGTGATAAGAGGGGTAGAGATAATAGAATTAACAACCAGGAAGTCTGAATGAGAAAGAATAGAGTGCAAGTGGTAATTTTGTTCATTTGTGAGAGGGGGTTTTGAGATAGGGTTTCTCTGTGTAGACCTGGCTGTCTTGAACTAGTTTTTGTAGATCAGGCTGGTCTTGATTCACAGAGATGCCTCTGTATCTTGACTGCTTGGATTAAAGGTGTCTGCCACCACAGCCCAGTGGCATATTTTTGTTATTAAAATTTGTCAAAATGCTTTTGTCCAAAAAAAAAAAAAATCTTTGAGTTTGATGGTCTTTTGCAGACAGAAGAGCATTAATTTTTAAATATTTTGTGTGTTTCCTATGAAGCAAGAACATTCTTGATTTTATTAGTCATTTGTTTATGTGTTGGGTATGTCTTTTGATCCTCAGAGCATGTGGTAGTAAGAGGACAATCTGTGGGGATAGGTTTTCTCTTCCCACCATGTGGGATTCAGGGGTGAGATTGAGGTTGTCCAACATTGCATTCAACATTCTACATAGCCAGAAGACCCTTGGCAAGAGAGAGGAATAGAAGTATGCAATCTACCATAGAGAACTTACTTAATTTTTCACAAAATGTCCTTTTCAGGAATATGAAAACTGGTAGTAGTAAGTCTTTGGTAACCTTGAAATATCTGCAGTCTACAGGCTAGTTCATCCTGTGTTCTTTAATCAAAAAAAAAAAAAAAAAAAAAAAAAAAAAAGCCAATCCCTTCCAAACAAAAAATTTTGTACTCATTTAAGCCAATGCTCTTGAATCTCCTCACCTAGCTTGGCCACATGGATACGAAAATCTGACTAAAGGCAATCTACAAGAGGCATTTCAGAAAAGTCATTTCAACAACCTTCTACTGTACAATATATGAAACTTATATGAAGAATGTTTCCAGGGATAATTTTCATAATCCCATTCTTTCTTTGAAGAGGACATTGCTATGCAACTTCAAACTGACTGCCCTGTTTAGTGTGGGGATGACACTGGCTAAGCTAACTAAGAGGTTTTCTCACCAGACCCTTGACTACCACTAGGACTGTACGTTAATCTTTCAGGGCTTGGAGGTTCAGGCAAATGAGCTCTGCAGCTCTATTCTCCTCCAGTGCCTTCACCTCCCAATGTTAGTGCTGCTTCCAACTTTTGTCCTCTTACACTCCAGGCTGTCAAAGTGGGGCTCAGTTGCCCCAGGGACCAGCATGTTAGTGATGTGTCTTGTTCTGCCCCATCTCTAGCACATTTCAGAAAAGACTGAGCTCTAGTCCTTGCACATGGCCTGAGAGCAGATGGGTGAGGTAGGCCTACCTATATGTTGAACATTAGTCATTTCCCCTCCACAAAGACAGTGGTATTAATGTGTTCAAGATAGATGACAGCACTGTAATATTGTGAGACATGACTGAGCTGGCCAGCCCAAGAAGTTAGAGCTGTCATCATATTCTCTACTGACTCATTGGCACCATTCAGAAACCAGGTCTGCAAAGCTAGAGCCTGCAGGAAGTAGAGGAACTTAAGTGTTGGTACATGGTGGTCTGCCACAGGTGGAATACCAGTGGTTCTGGGCCACAGTGAATAGTGTTCTCATGATGCTAATCACACATATGAGCTACTTTGTCACTCAATCCAGGACAGCCACATGATCCAGATATGCTTCTAAAGCCAAGTGTCTCTCAGTTCTGAAAGTATTCAGTGAGGACACTCAAGCTTGTCAGTTTTTGCAGTGGCCACAGATCCCAGGATGTCAGTCTACAGCATCTTTGTATCTTCCCCATCTTCTCTTTCTGGAGTTCATAGTTCCTCAGCAATTGGTTGCACAGACCAACACTCACCTTTTCTCCAGAGCCTCAGCCTCTTCACATTTCCTTTAATTTTTAGATTTCAATCAGGGGGGTTTGTGATCTCTCACTATGACAGAGCTTCTAGAAAACTCCACATGGGTGGAGCGGGGCTAGGCAAAGGTTCTGGGTCCCACACAGGTTTGGTCTATCTTCTTTGGAAAGTGTCAGTACTCCTTGACCTCTGGATGCTGGCTAAGACCCTGGTCTTTTCTTCTGAGATGGCACTTGAGAGGCACTGGCAGTAAGAAGGAAGGTCTCCTCTTTCCAGTACCAACTCAATTCTTCCCCTTGGCCTGCTGTCTGTCTGTTTTGCAAGACATAGTCCTGCTAGGCATGGAGGCTGCCTTCATTGCACCCATAGAACAATAATCACACACACAAATATGGGAACTACATCCAAATAAAGGATTCACATGAATGCAGGAGCACACAGAATGTGGCTATATCTTTCCTTCATGTGCAAATTAGACAGAGCAATGACCTGGTCTTCTCTGAATGTGGATGAAGATCACAGTTCCGCTGCTAGATACTTGAAGATTGGAGTTTCTGGGTATTTCCCTGTGTGGCATGAGCTGTCCCAGGAGCCTTTATAGAAGATATGACTCCTGCTAAATGCAGAACCATCCTTCAGCTCCAGGATCTTGGGGATTATTGAACACTGTTCCAAAGATGGCCTGTTCTGGTTCCCCACAGTAGGAAGATCAGGGCAATTAAACTGATTTTCTATGCATAAGTAAGTGGTGTGTGTGTGTGTGTGTGTGTGTGTGTGTGTGTGTGTGTGTGTGTGTGTGTGTGTGTGTGAGAGAGAGAGAGAGTATATGTGTTTGTCTTTGTGTGTGTCTCTCTGTGTTTTTCTTTGTGTATATTTTTCTGTGTCTAGTTAGTGTGTGTGTCTGTAAAAATAATAAAGAAAAAGAGAACTTAAATTTAGAAGTGAGAAGGACACATGCAGGAGACCTGAGATAGGAAAAGGAACATGGGAGGTAAAGTAATTGTACATTAATCACAATGAAATAAATCTGGACAACACTTAAATTGGTAATGTACTTGGATAAGAAAAAAATTAAAGAAGTGTTTATGTTATTTTTTCTTCTGCTAAAAAAACATGCAATTCTTTAAATATGTTAAATCTTTTCTCCTTAGTAGGCAGTTACCAAAACACATCCATAGAAATCACAGTTAAAAATATTAAGGTTATTAAAGTTTTAATAAGAAAGAGAAGAAATTTAATACCTCTGTAATGCTGGTGATGTGCGCATGTACACATTTTCCATAGTAAACTGTTCCCTCTGCATCGCATTCTTCTAATACATGTGGATCAACACTAAGTATAAACAAAAGGTGGTTGTTATGTTACTAAGGTTTTTGACTCATTTTATAAATTTTATAGTATATATACATATAGTGGGAAAGGGGAAACAAGAAATAATACACCAAGGCTTACATATATTGTCACATAAGTCAAGTTTTTGTCTACGTTTTATATTTAAATGTAATAGAGTAATTTTGTAGATCGACAGATTAAGAAAATGGTGTAAAGTTTAACAGATCTTGCCTCAAGTTTATTTGTAAAAGCAGAATAGGGCACAGGTCATTCTGCAGAGTGTGTAGATGTGTCACACCAGTCCATCTGTTTTCGCAGTGACAGAAACCTTTTCTATGGGGCCTTGGTGCCTTTGGAAGCCTGAGCTGGAGCTGCAGCCTGGGCCTTAGATGGTGCCAAGGCCTCTGCCTTGGTTTGAACGTTGGGCTTTGATTGGCAGAACCTATGACCCTTGACATGTAGTTTCTAATCTTCTTCCCAAGTTTGGGGTGGGCGATGAAAGCAAGATGGCTGAGTTTGCAGCTGGGACCCTTTGGCATCTTGGGTTTTACCACATTGGGCTTCACAAGGGCTTTGATGGCTTCTGTGTGTGCAAACTCATTGCCTTTGCATTGTTTGCCTGCATCTTCTTCATGCCTTTCTTGTTGTGTTTCTAGGCAAAGCGCATGTTCCTCAGGAACTTAGAGCCAACCCCTTTAAGAGATTCTTATCTTTGCGATCTGGGTTTCTTGATGCCATCTCTGTGCCATTTCCGGGACTGGTTCTGTGTGGTGTGGTTCTTGGACTTGGCCATGTCTGAACATGGCTCCCAATGTGCCTGGGCCCGGAAGAGAAAGAACAACTTTATACCATTTTATAAAGTACCTTAATATATGCATACCGGCATTAGTTTTATAAAGTTATTAAAAATACCTTACCTAGAGAAATGAACCCATTATCCCAATTTTATTAAAACATATTTAACACAAACACACACACGCACACGCACACGCACACATGCACACACACACACCACCACCAACTGTTAGAATGACCATTAGTGGGAATGAGGTACAAGGGCAGGAAGATAAGGTTCCCTTTTACATAGTAACTTTTGCACTTGCTGATTTTCAATAATTCTTCATGCAGTCTTTATCATGTGTCTCTTTTATATTGTTCAACAAGCATTCATTAATTTACATTTTTCTAAAATGCTTTGTATGTATGATAAAAATAAAGCAACATGAACATTTAGTAACACAGGAGAAGAAAAGGAAAGAAAACAATAATTTTCATCTTTAGGATATATGATTAACCACTCCCCCTTCACATGTATCCATACTGCCTTCTTTGTTCCAGCCTCCATTTGTCTTTTCTATTTTCTTTTTTTCTTCTGTTCTACTTTTCTTTCTCTTATTCTCTCTTACATTTTGTTCTGTCTAAAACTGACCATATACAAATGATGCCGTAGTCTGGCTTTACCACATAGCTTTTGAAGGGATCTAGCCCTTTTCAAATATTCAGTAATATAAACAAATTTACAATGTCAAATATTATAAATATACCTTTCATGCTTGCATTTTTATTTTTGTATGATAAAATATTTATTACTGTTAAGTGCAATACCTGAATTCCTAACACTTCTTGGGCAATGACTTCATTCAGTAAACTTTATTGGGATTTAATTGAAAAAGACCAGTTTGGTTAACATTGAATTCATTTCATTGCTACTTTTTAGAGGTGATATGTCCAGTGGTCCCTTTCTCTCTGATTTTATCCTTTATACAAATGAAGTCAAGTTTCATAATCTCTATGAAAAACATGGGGTCATAGTATTTCCTCTGTCCTGCCAATAACATGTCTACCACATGGTATTGGAAGTTTGACTATTAAATTTTTGCACAGTTTTTCTCAATGATGAATAATAGCTCCCATTGACAAAGATTTTTCTCCCATTATGTTGGCTACATTTTTGCTATTCTGATAGTTGTTTTTGATGTGTAGAAACTTTCAAATTTCATTGTAAATCTAATCATCTTTTCACAGTATCTACTCAATACTTTTCACAATTTCTGCTAATTAACCCTCACAATCCTGAGGGAGACTATTTTTGTCTCTGTTGCCCCTTTTTCTCTTCCAGTCACCACTAATTTCCCTCATATTGCTTCTCCATATAAAGGGTAATTGGAAAGGCTATGGACTGCTCTAGCTTTGAGTATATTTATGTGAAGTCAGAGTTCAATGACAGGTTTAGTTTTCAACCACTCTCTGTGGGTGCCCATAAAGATGGCTGCTCTCCATGTTGGCACAAGGGCAGAGAGTTCACGGCTGTCAGCAAGTCACATGACCTTAAGGTCAAAGGTATGGCTACAGAAGGATGTTTTCGCTGTCTTAGTCTAAATAACAACAGACCTAAATCTGAGGTGTGGCTACTCCTGACTGTCAAGGCTAAGGAAGGAGAAGTTGAATCTAAGGTATGGCCACTCATGACCTTAAGGCTAGGAACAAGAACTTGGAGCTAAGGTGTGGTAACTGAACCCTTACAATAATTGAGGGAGAAAAGTTTATTTGTTCCATATACATGATACTGTGTTCTTTTATTGATTATGGTATGTAAGAGTGGTGATAAATAAACTTGTGGTATTTCAATATTGATTGAACTGTCTCTTGTGACCTTTATTCAGTCTGTCTTACTTTATTTTCTATAGGCACCCTTTCCCTCATCCATACTCCCCGACTCTGGCACAGATTTGGGGCCGCTCAGCTGGATCCGATTATATCCCCACAAAGACCACTCCCCACAACTCTCCATCTTAATAATTTGAGATAGGGAATTGAAGCTGGAACCTGAAACTCATAGGTTTAGCTAGAATGGTTGAGCAAAAGCCCCAGAGATCTTCTTGTCTTGACCTCCCCAGTGCTGTAGCTGCAGAAACTAACTATCACACCTGGATTTAACATGGTTGCTGAGGAACCAAATCCAGGACAAGCACTTTAGAGCTACACCATCGACTCAGCTCCTGAAAAGGCTTTTTCATCACCTCTTTGGCTTTCTTATCCTCTATATCTATTTGCTATTCTCTAAGATGATAGAAAGATCACTTTGATGGGCCAGCCTACTGTAGTTGACAGGCATAGTAAAGGAGCCTACAGTAGAAGGCTCTTCAATACACTGTTCATCATGTTTTATGCTCACAATTACTTCCTGTGCTGTCAGCGAGCATGGGAAAAGATGAAACCCAATTGTCTAATCACAGAAATGTTTGCACCAACATATAGAGCTTCCATAAATGATTTAGTGCCACAATTGACTACGGTTCCCAAACTCTTTAGGATGTTTACCCTGGTCACAGCAATGCCCATCTCCTCCAAGTTCAGAGGAAAGAAGGCAGGGAATAATCAGTACTTTACCACAGTTCACACTGGTAAAACCTGCCAGGATCTATTGATAGCTACCCTGAAGAAAACATCAAAAGCACTGGAGTGGAGGAGAGATTCCTGTTGGGATAAGAGAGTAATGATGATCAAACATGTAAAATGGGAATTACTCAAAGGTCTCCATCTCATGCTTTGCTGCATTCACTGGCTCAGGCATACTGAAAGGGCTGCAAGAACTAGAAAGGATTATGCCACTTTATTAACATGCACCAGCCTGCTTTATCCTTTCTGATTGACTCTGGTATAAAGTATAAAGTTCACTTCATCAGATAAGAGTACACCCACTCTTGTTTTTATTTATTTATTTTTTTTAAGTTTCCTCTAACCTGGGATATGGACTCTGATATATTCAGTCTAGTGTGCCTTTGCCACTGAGATGTATTGAGATATATTTCTCACAAACAACAAATGATTATTTTTTTCAGTCAGCCAATTTTATCTTTCAATTGGAAGCAGGGACTATATACAATCAATGCTATTATTGACAACACTTTGCTGTTTCCTAATACTCTGCTGATTGCTTTCTGGTTTCAAGTTTTCTCGGTTTGGTTTCATTTTTTGCACTCGGATCCCCACCCCAATTCCACTTTAGGGGTTTGATGATTTGCAGAATAAGACATACATGGATTTTGTTTATTTTTCTCTGTTCATCTACTTTCTGTAATTACTTCCCTATGCTTTTGTGACTAAGACTTTGTCTCCCCATCCTCTGTGTGTGACTCTTGTCAGAGCATCTTTTACACAGCTGGTTTGCTTGACAGGAATGGCTTTAGTTTGTATTCATTTTTAAAAGTCTCAAATTCTCCCATTTTTTTTTGTTTTGTTTTTGGCATATTGGTCTTGAATTCTAGATTTTAGAGGTTGTGATTTTAAACCTTCCTGATCACAGAGGAATCAGATATCCATTTATCCATTGTTGCTTATTTTCCTGGTCGGTCTACTACTACATAATTAGCTCAAAAGTACATTAAAATATTTATGTATCATTTGTTCTTCCCATATTACTAATACAAAATTGTGTTATGTCAATTTAATTATAAATAGTAATCTTGTCTATTTCAAACCTGCAACACACTGAAATAATGTAATACACTCCTTGCTGACACATTTAGAGTAGGAGATAGGTTTTGATGTTCTCTAACTGGAACAAAGAAATGGTCATCCTATTTAAAAGCCTAAGACAAATGGCACAAAGCTATCACCACCATATGAAGAGGTCACATTATAAAGAGGTCTCCTCCACTTAACAGTTCCTCACCTAAGGTCACCTCCACAGCATTAGTGACAACTAAAAAGTCCCATGGTTAATGAAATTCCACACTTTTTTGAAAAGCCTTACCCAAAACAAATTATGAAAAAATAAAGTAAAATGTGTGCTAAATGAGACCAGTTCACAGTGGTCTCCCTACTCGAGATTTTTAGCTTAGAGATATACTGCTCCCATCTGTTCCCCTGAGGAAATAAAGACAGAAGTAAACAAGCCCTTTGCTCATCCTCAGGGAAAAGTAAATTTTCATGAAGGCCTATGCCAACACCAAGTCCAGAGCACTGGAAGGGGCTAGGGTATTTTATCTTGTGCGAATTAAACTTAGGCCCTCTCCTTGACTTACAGCCCTAAGCCACTGGTGCTAAAATGTTCTACTACAAGTTTTACTTCACTGCTCACTGTCTAAATCTTAACTGTCTTGTTGACCCTGAATAACTCAAGACTCATATGGCAATTCAAAAAACTTACTATGGTAAACACACACACACACACACACACACACACACACACACACACACACACGTATTATGTTATTCCAGCAAAAGACTTTTAACACTAAACCATCTCATCAGTCCTCCACCATTTCTTTTCAAATTTATAAATTTTGTACATGAAAGAATACTATCAAGATAAAAAAATTAGATCATATTTACAGATTGTATATATAAGAATATAGTTAATTGTTGTTATTCAGACTCTTTCCTTCATGAACTTGGCTCCTTATAAAATATATTTGCTAGCTCCCAAATCAATTTGAGGAGATGAGCAGACTGGGAAAATGGAGAATGATTCAAGGTAGATAATTCTAGGTGATACAGGACTTCATTTCCTTTCTTCTTTCTCACTATGTAAAGTCACTGTCCTTCCTGAGTACATAGTGACACATTTTGCCACTTTTTAATTGGTAATATCACTGCTTAAAAATGACCCCTGGAATAAAGGTGAAGTGCTGCTTCATGTTTCTAAGAACAGCAAGACTGTATTGTCCCTTAAGAGGACAGGTGATTCAGTGAAGTTTTGTTCACACATGGCCTGTAGAGTGTGTCTGCTTCATGTCCTCTTACTCAATACATACATGTTAACCACACTTCAATTCTAAAGATTTAACAATATATACTATATAAGGAGTCTTGAAACATAAATACACATAAAAACACAGTGTAACAATTGCTGCTGTAATCATATGTACTGTATTTATTAATTTGCATGTGCTGATATGCAGTGATGAGGACACGATGTCAAATGTGAGTATAATTGAAAATTTGGGGGAATCAATTTTCTTTCCCCCCGCCATGAGTTCTGGGAATTAAACTGAGGCCGCCATGCTTGTGCAGAAAGTGCCTTTACCAACTTAGCCTTCTTGCCAGCTTTGTATTATCTATTTAACAAATGGGACCAGTGACTCGCAGCAATCTAGCCCTGATTACCTTAAGAAAAATGGTTCAGTGTTTATTAATTCATCATTTGAATAATTTATAGAATGCGGCTGAGGCATGTAAGGAAAGCTTCCTATACAGGAAGCACAAATGCTTATTCTACAATACACAGTTATATTTTCAGTGTGTCTCCCCCTTCCCTTTTTCCTACTTCCCCCTCTACAAAGTCTCACTCCACACCCTAGGCATGCCTCTACCTCCCCAGTCTTCTCAGATGACATTTAAGTGTCAACTAGCCATGACTTAGAATCACCTGGGGAGATGATCAATGAGGACTCACCTACATGAGGGTGTCCTGTGGGCTTGCCTGTGAGTAATTTTTCTTTATTGGATAACCTGATGTGCAAAGATGGATCCCACTCTATGTAGCACTAATAGTTGTTCTTGGGTCCTAGACATTTTAAGAGTAGAGAAAGGAGCTTCGGGGAACTTCCAGGAGTGTATCTCAGCACACTGGACCTGCCTATTCTTGCAGGACCACCAGTAATTTCCACCTGCCTGTTCTTCGACCCCTACTGCTGGTCCTCTACTGGAGCTCTGGGCCATACCCAGAGATCCGCCTATCTCTGCTTGAACTCTCTGAGTTCCTGACAGGAGGATCTTTACCCCCATCGCAGGGCCTCTGCTAAAGAGGCCCCAGCTGGAGAGTGCCAGGCCCAGGCTAGATCTGCCTATAGGCACAAGGAACATCCTGATCCCAGGCTTTGTGATCTTTCATCCCAATCGCCAGGCCCCCTGCCTGTGCAGAGACCTCCGAGAGATCTTGGATCACCCAGACCTACAGACATCAAACCTCTGACCCACCTAAACCCACCAGGGAAGTACTATAGAGAGAGGGAGAGAGCCCACCAACACCTACTGGAAGAAGCTATGAGAAGAGAACAATACAAGAAAAGAGCTAACAACAGAAAGATAAGCATATCAGCACCAGAATCTAGGGAATCTACACCAACTAGACTGGAACACAACAAAACAATGAAGCAGAAGGGAACTACTTAAAAATTATCATCATAAAAATGATAGAGGCCCTCAAAGAAGATGTGAGAAAATCCCTTATAGAAATGGAAGAATAAACAAACAAAAAATTGGAAGAAATGAACAAATGTCTTAAAGAAAGGAAAGAAAGTGCAGGAAGCCAAGAAAAAAACAATTAAGTAGGTGAAGCAAACTGTTCAAGACTTGAAAACTGAAATAGAGAAAATAAAGGCAACACAAACCTAAGGAATGCTGGAAACAGAATAACTGGGCAAATGACCAGGAACTCCAGACTCAAGCATAACCCACAGAATTCAAGAGATTGAAGAGAGAATCTCAGGTGCAGAAGATAAACTAGAGGAAATAGATTCATCGACCAAAGAAAATCGTAAATCCAACAAATCTTTAACACAAAACATCCAGGAAATGCGGGACACCATGAAAAGGCCAAACCTAAGAATAATAGGCATAGAGGAAGGTGAGGAAGCCCAGCTCAAAGGTGCAGAAAATTGGAATTCAACAACACAAATCGCAGAAACCCTACAAACTCATGGAAACTGAACAATGTGCAATTTCCCCACACCTGGATCCAAGAAGAAATAAAGAAATTAAGGACTTTCTAAAATTCAACATGAATGAGGACATAACATACCCCCGAACTTATGGGACACCTTTAAAGCAGTGTTACTAGGGAAGTTCATTGCACTAAGTGCCTCTATGAAGAAAACAGAGGATAGTCACATTAGAGAATTCACATCACAACTGAAATCCTTAGAACAAAAAGAAGCAAACTCACCCCAGAGGAGTAACCCCCAGGAAATAATTTGAGGGCTAAAACCAACAAAATAGAAACCAGAGAAACAATACAAAACAATGCAACAAAGAGTTGTTTTTTTGAGAAAAATCAACAAGATAGACAACCTCTATCCAAACTCATGAAAAAGCAGAGAGAGAGAGAGCATACAAATTACAAAATCAGAAATGAAAAGGGGAACATAACAACATACACAAAGGAAATCCAGACAATTTTCAGGTCATACTTTGAAAACCTTTATTCCACAAAATGAGAAAATTTAAAGGAAATGGACAAATTTCTGGATAACTATCACGTATTCAAATTAAATCAAGAACAGACAAACAACAAAAATAGACTTATAACCTGCAATGAAATAGAAGCAGTCATCGAAAGCCATCCAACCAAAGAAAGCCAAGGGCCAGGTGGCTTCAGTGCAGAATTCTACCAGACATTCAAAAAACTACTAACACCAATACTTCACAAATTGTTCCACAAAATAGAAACAGAAGATTCATTGCCAAACTCTTTTTTATGAGGTGACAATAACCATGGTACTCAAGCCTCACAAAGACACAACTAAGAAAGAAAACTACAGACCAATATCCCTGATGAACATCGATGCAAAAATACTCAATAAAATGCTGGCAAATCGAATCCAAGAATACATCAGAGAAATCATCCACCATGACTTAGTAGGCTTCATCCCTAAATTGCAGGGATGGTGTAACATATGAAAATCTATCAACATGATCCACCATATAAACAAACAGAAAAATACAAACCATATGATCATCACCCTAGATGCTGAAAAAGCCTTCGACAAAGTTCCACACCCTTTCATGAAAGGTCTTGCAGAGATCAGGGATAACAGAAACATAATAAGAGCAATATACAGCAAACCAACAGCCAACATCAAACTGAATAGAGAGAAGCTTAAGAACAAGACAAGAACAATCAAGAACAAGACAAGGCTGCCCTCTCTCTCCATATCTCTTCAATATTGTACTTGAAGTTCTAGCTTGTCCTGTCTACCTCCACCAGCAAGGAAACAGGACTATGAGTCTTCTTCAAGCAGTTTATTCAGGAACCTTGTACATCAGCTTCTGTTCTGCTTCTCCTTCCCACAGCCCCAGCAAGCCCTTAAATGTGTGCTCACTGCCCAATCAGCTTATGACACCTGGTGATCCCAGATAGGCCACAGAAGGAGGAAGCATACCAGATCCATCAAGCACTTCCAAATAGGGCTTGTTTGCAGCTAAGCTCGGACTACCTGGCATCCAGCCAGGTGCCATCTTGGGGCTGAGGCTTCCCACAGTTCCCCCTTTTTTTGTTTTAAACGCAACAGGCAAGGGTAGAGGTCTGATCTCTTTTGAACAAGAGACATTGTAATGGCCCCGTGCCCAGTTATCAGCCAAGCTGGTGCCACACCCCTCCGGTACCTTTTCTCAGAGATGGGATTATGATACCAACCCATATGCAATCAGACTTGCCCTCCATAAAGCTGCTAGAAGCTGGCCTCAAGTGCAGTACTTCATCTCATATCCTGAGCGTGATGACTGCTTAGCCTTTTAACACAGTTAACCAAGCCTGAGGTGATTGGTGATTGCCCTGCCTCCAGGGCTGCAAAGGCTTGTGCAATCATGGCTTTACTTCTCTGCTGTGTAACTAGTATAACCTATGATAGCTGTGAACATTGTGATGATCCTGCCTCAGCCTTTTAAGTGTTGAGATAACAGGTGTATACATCTTGGCCAAGCCTACCATCAGATGTTAATACTAACAATAAAAACATCCTAATAGCAAAACTTTCAATCACTTTGTCTTATTAAAAGCCTACTCCCAAGCTTTACTGGCTTTCTGCAATATTTTTTCTTGTTTACTGTACATAAACATGAAATTTCCCTAAATTGTCTACTATTTTGCTATAGTGAAATATAGACACACATATGTAATTCAGTTTATTAAACACATGGAAGTAGGCTCCTGGGAATGTAATATACATCAAATGCTTGTAAACTGAGTCATTTCTTAAATATACTAGAGGTTGATATTATAAGAAATTCTAGAATGTCAGCACCCTCAACAGCATGAGACAATAGTTTTAGAGGTTAAAGTCTGCAATGACATTTAATTATGGCCTTATTCTGTGCAAACTACAGCTGTAGCCTTTGTTTTTCTCATTTTGAAGAGACTCCCTCAGACTCACCATCTACTTTTGAATATACATTTGAACATATATTTTTAAATGTTACCTCTAATTATATAAATTCTAACTACAATGAGCACGTGTTTTTATGTGCATTCTTAAATTTTTTAATTATTTAGGGAAACTCAGAGGACAAACCATAACTATTTTTCAATGGTCACTTTAAATAAGACTGGGGGTTTACAAAACTGGCTGTGTGTCAGTCTCTATTTTAAGACTAAAACATCTATTGGCTGACATACTCTCGCTATTTGCTGATTATAGGATAGTATATATGGGTGACCCCAAAACTTCTAACACAGAACTCCTAAAACTGATAAACACCTTCAGTAATGGAACAGGATACAAGATTAACTAAAAAACACAGCATAACAAAACAAAACAAAAAAAGTAGTAGGCATTCTATATACAGATGACAAACAGGCAGTGAAGGAAATCAGAGAAGCATCACCATTCACAATAGCCACAAATCAAATATTTTGGGGTAACTCTAACCAAACAAGCAAAATACATGTATAACAAGAACTTCAAGTTTTTAAGGAAAGAAATTAAAGAAGATATCAGAAAATGGAAAGAACTATCATGCTCCTGTATAGGGACGATCAACACAGTAAAAGTGGCAATCATACCAAAAATAACCTACAGATACAATGCAATCCCCATCAAAATCCCAGCACAGTTCTTCACAGACCTTAAAGAAAAATACTATACTTCATATGCAAAAACAAAATACCCAGGATAGCTAAAACAATCCTGCACACTAAAGGATCATCTGGAGGCATCACCATACCAGACTCCAGCTCTAATAGAGAGCTACAATAATGAAAACAGCTTGGTACTGGCATAAAACAGACAGGTGGACCAATGGAAACAAGTCAAAAATCCTGATATCAACCCACACACCTATGGTAAATGGGTAATTTTTTGATAGCGAAGGTAAAAAGTTAAAATGGAAGAAAACATATTTAATGATGCTGGTATAACTAGCTCTCAACATGTAGAAGAATGTAAATAGAGCCATATCTATCGCCATGCAAAAAACTCAAGTAGAAATTGATCAAAGACATTAATGTAAATCCATCCACACTGAACCTCATAGAAGAGAAAGTTTGAAATACAATTGGACCCACAGGCACAGAAGACCATTTCCTAAGTAGAACACCAGTAGCACAGACAGTGAAAGCCATGATTAACAAATGGACCTCTTGAAACTAAGAAACTTCTGTAAAGCAGACCTGGTCAACAAGACATAATGACTTCCTACAGAATGGGAAATGATCTTTGTCAGTCCCACATCTGACTCAGGGCTGATATCCAAAACATACAAAGAACTTAAGAACTAGAAATCCAACTACCAAATAATCCAATTAAAATGTGGTATAGATCTAAACAGAGAATTCTCAACAGAAGAATCTCAAATGGCAGAAAGACACCTAAGAAAACCCTCAAAATTCTTAGTCATCAGGGAAATACAAATCAAAACCACTCTGAGATTCCATCTTACTCCTATCAGAATGGCCAACCTCAAAATCACCAAGGACTGCAGCAGCTTTTCTAGCAGTTCAAAGTTTTAACTCCTGAATTTCCCATCCAAGTGTACACTTCTCCTCTTCTTCCAGGTTGAGAATATCAATTTATAAAGCTCATTAATCTTAAGAGTCGTTTGTTCTGATGTGAAATCAATACGTGATTGCTGTAAATCTCTTAGTTCAGAAATGTATAAAGTTAGTTGATTCTCCTTACTTATTTAGTTGTCGCATTTGCACTGTATTCATTCCATCTTCTTACTTATTTCATTTTCTACCTCATCTATCTGATGCTTGTGCTGAATGTCAAATTAGCTTTAAGTTTTTCAATAATTATTTAATGTTCAACTTCTAGATCCTTTTTATTTTTTTTTACTTGGAAAGTTCTTCTTCATGACTGGGGAGGAGTTGACTTTACATCTGCTCCAGTGGGATTTCTTGGGATTTTGACAATGTGTTTTGTATCTCATTCTTTTCTTTTTCTAGCATTTCACATTTCATTTTGTAATTTCTAATTTCTCATTCATGTTTAAACTCAAGCTCCTTCTGGTTTTATACAGAGCAGCAATCTCAGCTTTCAATTCTCCCACTATCTGCTGGCATTTACATGCATCATTTAGTTACCTTTCCTGCTCTACTAACTTTCTCTATCACTATCAATCTGTTCTATTAAAATGTTGAATTCTTCAAAAAGATCATTAAAGTGACATTGAAGTTCTTGTTCTTCTCTCTGAACTATGCAGAGCTCCTTGATGCGGTTCTCTTGAGAAACAGTATCTTGCAATTTTATATTCAGTCCATTTAACATCCCATTCCATAACTCACATTCCTTTTTATACTCTTTATACATATTGCACATACCGACTGTAATATGTGCATACTATATTAAAATAGACACCCTTTCCTTTTATGGTGAGATTTAAGATCCTCTATCTGAGATTTGTGTTGTTTTATTATTTCTTCTTTCATTTTCATTATTTCCTTTGCATATGTTGCATCTAGCTCCACTTGGAGTTGGTCTAAGTTCCTCTCTGTTTCTCTCTCAGTGTTCTGCTCTATGCCAGTGCCTATAGAGTTAATGTGGTAACATCTCTTCTGAAGGTCTTCAACTGTCTCCTTGAAGTTTTTAGTTTCTAAAATGTAGTCTTTTTAGTACTGGCTAGCTCCAGTTTTAAGCTTTGGGTCTCTTGGTCCTTTCTTGTAAGCTGATCTTTTAAGTCTGCTACTAATTTTTCAGCAGTTTCTAACTGCTTCTGCAGAGCATCACTCCTCTTTTTCAGCCTTTCTTTCCTGTAACACCTCAATGATTGCCTAATGTTCTTGTATTTTATTAGCATTCTGTACTTTTTTATCTTCTTTCTTCAGGAAAAATAAAAAGGAATTTATAATTTCTGGTAACTTTGTTACTTAACTTTATTAACTTTATTAACCAAAACAGATGAAGGTCACATTCTCATATCATTCTAAAAAAGTAGCTGTTGTGGCCACATCTCAATTGTCTGAATGATAAGACTTTGTACCTAGACCCTTAGGAGCAGGGAAGAGTTCTACAGAAATTAAGACCTTCTTGGGAAAAAAATACTGAATGACATTTGTTATGATTAAAAAAAATTAGTTAAGGTAGGAGGGGATAATCTGGAAGAATAAGAAAGAATATGATCATAATACATTGTAAGAAAGTTTTTCAAATAATAAAATAGTAACACATTTTTAAAGTAAAAATATCCATCCTGATTTGCTTAGCATGTATGAGATGCTGGGTTCTACTCCCAGAACTGCCAGAAAAGAATGAAAACAAGAATGAAGAAAGGAAAAGATTGCTAGGCTGATGAGAGTGTTATGATGACCTCAGTTCACTCTCCAGACAGATAAACAATTACAATAATTAATGATCTCACTAAATTTTTGCTACCCTGTTATTTCACTTTTAAAAGTAACTGATTAATATTTCCTTATATGTAATCTTTTGATAGCTAATTACTATAATAATCACTCTCAGACTACTCCCAGAAACAGATTGAAACTAAGTTCAGATTACTCCCATGAACCTACAGATCTGAATGTTTTCCAATGGTAAGAGAAATTTCCTTGAGTCTGTATTCATTTCACTGCTGGACACTTATTGATCATCTACGAGAATTTAGAATACAGAGCATATGGGGCTGGAACTACCATTTTGGCTCAAGCAAAAACTTGAAGTCAGGAAAGAAACTTTTCCTCAGTTTCCATTTAGAATCAATTACAGCAACAGGTTTGTAACAGCTTAGCTCAGAGGAACACAGCAAGCACAATCACATCAAAGCACCAGAGGAGCAAAGGCCTAGGCACACTTTTGGATCTGTTATTTAGGTTTTTTTTTTCTTTTTTATGTTTGCAAATGCTTCAAAACCAAATACTAAGCAGGAAATAAAATCTACAGAACTGGCCATAGGCAGGTGAATTATGTCAGAATTATGTCCTTGGGGAGCAGATTCAAAGGAATTCTGAATGAATGTATAAGAGACAAAAAAATATCAAAGCTCAGACAGAAGGAAGCCCTCTGAAGGAGTGCTGGTGTAACCTCTAAGTATAGTTCATGGAAAAACACTAAAGTTTCTTCAGCCTTTGACAATTATGGTCCCTCTAGAAAATCATACCCTGAGCCAGGCTCGCCTATACAAAGTCACAGCACTCAGGAGGCAGCAGGATCATCCAACCATACACAATATAAATACTCAATTTAAGAACAAAAAAGTCTTGGATATCGGGGTAAACAGGTCTGAAGAATTCCAGGGCACAGGCATAAACTGCAATACACTAAGATGCATCAATCAATTCATCACAGTCTAATGCCACAACATCTGACTGCTAACACCCTCCCATCTGATCACTAAAGAACAGCATAACTAGTATTAGTCTTTTTAAATTCATTTGTTCATGGATACAAAAGTAAACTCTAAAGGTCCCGAAATATGCATTTCACCATGATTGTTAATGGTTGCAAACTAATAAACTTTTATTTGAATTTTAAACAGCCTCTTGAACTTGGAACACCCTGATTCACCTCTGCTCTAACTCGGGACTCACATAATACCTAAAATGAATTTTCTGAGCCTCTTACTCAAATGAGATTGTACTTTTTATTTTGTATGAATTATAATGCAGTTTTTACATATGAAAAGGCAGTGTGGTACAAGAGCTCTGCCCTGCTCCAAGCCATTTAAATTCCAATTCTGGTATGGGACTAAAGCAGCTAGCAAGAAATCACTTTTGATTTGCTCATTGCACATTTGAAAATAAGTGAAAGCAAAATTTTCAGGATGAGTTGTTTTTAGAATTTAAGATTATAATATATGTGGGACATAATTTCATGCCCTGCACCCAAGAACCTTAGCATCTAAATGTTTTCAAGAAATAGAACATAATTTTCATAATCAACTGCTTTTCCTTATTTGTAATAAATCTACATTTTACTTGTGGCTACAGTAATTTCACAATTTCAGTATCATAGCCAAAATAGATGGGAATACTTCAGATAGGACAAAATAGATATTTGAGTTATAAATTTAGGTTCTACTGTGACTTGAGGTAACAATGCAAACCACTTTAAGAAACACAGCAGTAGGCTATACTATCTTAACAACTGTATTGGTGTGACATATACAGTTAGTACGAATTCTCAATTGCTTTTGATGTAAATTATTTTCAATATTTAAAGAGTTTGGCTTAAATATAAAAGTTTCTAATTCACATGCATAAGACACATGATAAGAAACTTACAAAGTTGTGACAAGGTAGCTGACATCTATCTTTACCATTTCATGTATTTTAATTTTCTCTTTTAAAAGTGTGATTTGAGTTTTTAATTCATCCACCCATTTCTGATAATTCTTTAACACATGATTCTGTTTTTCTAGCTGCTGTTGCTGAGTGAGGCCTTGCTGCTTAATGAGAACCAGCTCTTCAGCTTAGCTACTGATAGTGCTCTTCTGCAATGTCGCACTGGCCTGTAAGTTGAAAACAGAAACAGCAAGAACCTTTAACATACTGAACATTAAACTGACTATTTAGGAACAAACGGCTGGAGTCTTATTCTGATGACACTGGTTCTCTCTGACCTCTCTTTATTAAGGGGTTTGAGATCAGCTGCTGCTGCCTGGATGGCTGAGCCATAAATTATCTTTCAAATGGGGTTTGAGATCGCTGCTGCTTGCCTGGATGGACTGAGCCATAAATTATCTTTCAAATGATAGTTCAGAGAAAGCAGGTCTAGTGAGGCCACAATGCCAGGAGAAGTGGGAGCAGAACATACTGCTGCATCCTATTGACTTTTCAGACTCCTCTTACAATCTCCTTCAAAGTCTTGATTTTATTTCTGCCCTTAAACCAGAACTCTCTGGCTTAAGACTGAAAAGGTCCAATGCAACTACAGAGTGGTGTCTGCAAATATATACATTCAGTCCATCTTGGTAAGATTTTGTAGAATTTAAAAACTGAAATACAGATGTTAAATAATGGCAGGAAACCAGTCATCAGATAGGAATTATAATTCCTGGGTATGTTATGCAGTGGTGGCATCATATGTCTTTAATCCCAGGACTCAGGAGTCAGAGGCAGGTGGATCTCTGTGAGGAAGCCAGCCTGCTCTACATAATTTGCTTCGAGAAAAGGCTCAGGAGCTACACAGAGAAACTCTGCCTCAAACAAAAAATTTTTGTTTACTAATATCAACAAATATTTATCAGTATCTTCTGTATGCTAAAGCAGTATATTAAAGTACTTCTTTTAGTACACTAAAAGCAGTAAATGACTTTATAGTAGGTGTTGATTTGTCCTGGATTGTGAAAAAGTATATAACTAATTGCTCAAAAACCAATAAACTTTGTTGTACTCACAATACTTACATGCTGGAATTGAATTTGTAATTTCTCACTTTGTTCTCTGAATTGGATAAATTCTACCATCATTTCATCTGTCTTTTATCTTGATGGCTGCAAATGAGCAGATAGCTGAGTAATGATGCTGTCCCATTGTTTGATGGCAGCTTCAAATGCTTCTGTCTTACAGGAGTGATTGAGTGATTTCACTCTAGCTACTTGACACAGTTAAATTATGAAAGTCCGAATATTGCAGCTGTGATTCTGCAATCCTTGTTTTAAATGGGTTTGTTGATGCTATCCATGTACAAAAACAACAATTATGTAACGACACAGGTTGCCAATGTAAGCCCCTTGTATAAAGACCACACATGCACACATGCATACCATTCACATGTGTAACAAAGCAAAGCCACAGTGGGTGAATATACGCTCAGCAAGATTTCAGGTCCTCAGGTGGCCCTCATTCCTTCCAGTTGTTGAGTTAGTTCTTCAATATCATGCTGTTTTCCAGCCAATTTATTTTCCATCATCTTGACGTGGGTGTGACTTCACTGAGCTCCTTGATCAGAATGTGAATTTTCAAGTTCAAATACTTCTTCCTCAATCGATACGCAGATTTTAATAATTCAGTACTAGGGAGCGGGATGAAACATAAAATTCCATAGCGAAATCCATTTTAAAACATTCCTACCTCCTGCAAGTTCATTAGTAGAGAAACCTGCTTTGTTAGTAATAAGATATATATGGTAAAAGCATAAACAGGATTTCTGCACTATAAAAAGGAGATAAGTGACTTTGTTAATTTTCAAAAAAAAAATAGACATACATGCAGGAAAGCCTTTTTAGTAAGCTGGGTAACTTTCTACAGTTGAAAACTTTAGTATCATATGTAGTTTAAATACTATATATATACTTAATAAATGTACCTTAATACATTTATAAATGTCCTTAAAAATATATCTGAAATAAAATGAGACTTTGCTGATTTTGTCACAAAACAGCAGCCATGTATCTGTTGAAATCGATTTCTTGATTTATTTGTTATGATCTTAAACTGAATGTAATTTACCTGACAACAATATTTCAGTGAGCAAGGGGACCTCAAATTCAGCTACACTCACTGGCCAGGTAGCCTTTCGGATCGTCTGTCTCTGTCTCCCCAGTACAGGAACCATGCAAGCACACATTTTCATTCATTCTTTGTACGTGGGTCCTAGGGATACATGCTCATGCTTGCATGGCAAGCACTTTACTCCTCAAAAGACATATAATGAATCAAATGTTCATCATTCCTCAAATACCTGTGTGCTTACAATATATCTTGTTCTCTTCCAATTACCACTAATTACCCTCATATTGCTTCTCCATATAAAGGGTAATAGGACAGGCTATGAATTATGATGCCTTTCAGTGTTGTGTGTTATCAGATTCAATCAGGGTGTTTTTCAATCACTCTCCAACTTAATATTTTGAGATAGGAAGCTGAAACTGGAACCTAGAACCCACTGGCTCAGCAAGACTGGCTGAGACAAAGCCCCAGGGAACCTCCCCATTGCTGTGATTACAGAAACTAACAATCACACCTGGATTTACCCTGGGTGATGAGGAACCAAATCCAGGACCTCATGCTTGAACAGCAAGCACTTTAGAGCTACACCATCTCCTCAACCCCCTGAAAAGGCTTTTTCATCACCTCTTTGGCTTTCCCCTCCTCTATATCTGTCTGCTATTCTCTAAGATGAAAGAAAGATCACTTTGATAGTCTAGCCAACAGGCACAGAGAAGGAGTCCCCAGTGGATGGATCTTCTGTACACTGTTCATCATTGAGTTTTGTGGTCACAATTGATTTCTATGCTGCCAGAGAGCATAGGAAAGACTGAAACCAAATTGTGTAATCACAGAAATGTTTGCACCAACATAAAGAACTTCCATAAATGCTTTAGTGCCACACATTGCAATGGTTGCAAAACTCTTTAGGATGTTTACCTTGGTCACAGCAATGCCCATCTATCTCCTCCAAGTTCAGAGGACTGATGGCTGGAAATGAGTCAGTACTTTACCATGCTTCAAACAGGAAAAACCTGCCAGTATCTATTGATAGCAACCCTGACTAAAGCATCAGAATCATTAGAGCTCAATCAGTGAAGGACAGTTCTAGGTTGTAATGCAACAGAAATAAGGATCAAACATGTAAAATGGTCAATACTCAAAGATCTCCACTTATGCATTGCTGCATTCACTGGCTCAGGCATACCGAAAGGGCTCCAAGAACTAGAAATGATTATCTTTGATTTATTAACATGCAACAACCTTCTTTATCCTTTCTTACTGACTCTGATTAAAGTGCACTTCATCAGATAAGAGTATACCTACTCCTGCGGTTTTTAAGCTTCCTGTTACCTGGGATATGGATTCTGATATATTCCCTTTCAGTCCAATGTGTCTTTGCCACTGAGATATATTTCTAACAAACAAGAAACAGTTTTCTTTTGTTTATTATATTCAGCCAGCAAATTTTGTCTTTCAATTGGAAAGTGGAGGTTTTTTTTTTTTTTTTTTTTTTTTTTTTTTTTTTTTTTTACAATTAGTGCTATTATTGTCAACACTTTCCTGATTCTTCTAACTCTACTGATTGCTTTTTTTGTTTCAAGCTTTCTTGGTTTGGTTTAGTTTTTGCACCCCCATCCCCAAATTCCATGTTAGGGGTTTGTTGATTTGCCAAGGAAGACAGAGGTTTACTTCCTGTATCATTCTCAGGATGGCAGCTGTTCTGACTAGAAACAAGGTCTCTCCCTGCCCCGAACTCACAAAGTAAGTGAGACTAGGTGGCCACTGATCCCCAGGAACCTTTCTGTCTCCCTAGTTGTGGGTTTATGAGTGTAAGACACCATTCTCAGCCTTCAATAGGATTTCTAGGAATTGAACTCTGGTCTCCGGCCAGTGATGTTCTTTTCTAAATCTGTGACATAATCCCTCTATATGACAATTAAGTACACATTGTATATTAAATTCTGGCACCAAAAATAAACAGACTAGCTAGGTTGTGATGCATGGCTTTAATCCCAGCACTAGGGAGATAGAGGCAAGTGGATCTCTGTGAGTGCAAGGCCAGCATGGTATTCAGAGCAAGTTCCAGCTAAGCCAGGAACACAGAGAGAATTCCTGTCTCAAAACAACCAACCCCTGCTACAAGCTGCAAGATCACACAGAAATCATACAGCCATAATATCATGACACAACCCAGGATAATTTCATCCAATTCTGTTAGATTAAACCAATACCAACATTGTATTTGGTGTTACAGTCTTATGAAGAAAAGTGGCTGTTTCTTGCTATAGATTCTTCCTATAACCTATTCCTTTCTGTAAAAAACTTGGATGTACTTCCCACAGTTTAACACTGTCTGATCATTTACTGGGAACAATTTCTCACATGCTTTTGTGTAAGGAGTTGGATTTTTCCACCCACCGGTGGTCTTGTCCCACAGCTGCGCCAGCCCCAATTAGCACACAGAGACTCTGTATTAGATATAATTCTATTGGCCCGGTACTAGTTTCTTATCAGCTAGCTCTGTCTTAAATATTAACCCATTTCTGCTGATCTATGTATTTCTCTTACCAGGGAGCCAGCTGGCATTCTGCTTTCTCCAGACTCTCCATCTTGGCTCCTCCATACTACTCCCCCTTTCCTACTTGTCTCCTAGTCCCTCCTATCTTCCTATCCTATTGGCTAACAGTGGTTTCTTCATTACCTATGAAAAACATATACAAAATGACATCTTCCATCACTTTTGAAGTTTGCTGATTACATTCCTTAGCTATGTGAGACCAGTTTATCACAAACAGGTTCTTGTTTCCTTCTCCATTGTAATTGTAGAGACCTGCCTTCCTGCAATTATCGTTATGAAGGGCATTTGGTCAGTATTTAGAGCTCAGGAAAACGCAATCCATCTAAGATATTCCCAGATATACAAGGACACAGAGTTACTACACACTCAAACCTGTTGATACATAGATGCCTAGATGGATAGAAAAAATAAACATGTCCTGGTTTTACCTTACTGGCAGGTAGAGAAGCAATAACCTAAATTAACCCCAGAGTAAAAGATTCTCAAACTGCTTGTTTTATTAACTCAAGATTTTAGCTCAGAGATTTATTTACTACCCCCTCCTATTTCCCCTAGGAAAATGAGTACATCCTCAGGGAAAAGTAAACATTCCTGAAGGCCTTTGCTGCCATTGAGCCAGAGTACTAGAAGGTGCCAGGTTCTGTTTTTGTGCTTAGTCAACTTACACCCTCCCCTCCACTTAAAACCCTAAGCAACTTGTGCTAATAGGTTTCAGTTTATTTCTCTCTGTGTAAATCTTAACTGATGTTTTGACCCTGAGAAACTGAAGACTAATATTGTATTGCAAAAAGAATTATTATTGCAAACACATGTATACCTGTACTCTAAGAACTGGGGACAGAAGGAGGAGGGAGGTAAAGAAGAAGAAGAGGGAGGAGGAGTGTGAGGAAGAGGAAGAGGAGGAAGAGGAGGAAGAAGAGACAGAGGAGGAGGAGAAAAAGAAGAAGGGAATTAACAAGAAAAAAACCCTCTTATAAAAGTCCCTACAACCAAGATCACTTGTGGCACACTCAAGCCACTGGGGAGGCAGCTGTCACAGGACAACACACACACACACACACACACACACACAAAACCCTAAATGCAGCAGGCTTGTTATCATAGCATGGGTGTCCCTGAGAATGAAGAAATCACTAAACACCCACTCAGAAAGCTCAAAGTGCGAACCACTAACAAATCTCCATTCAGAAAGTTTAAGGGCTGGGGCTGCAGAGCAATTACATAGCAGTTTATGGTTGGGCTAAGAGAGGATTTTGTATGGCACAAGGCAGGATGAAACCTAGGAGTATTAGACATCAGGTCTCCTGCTGCAGGCATGGGGTGGTTCTTCCCAGCCCCAGCCCCTGCACCATGGCCCCGCCTCTCTCCAACCCCCACCCCCACCCAGCCCCAGGATAACCGCCTCCTATCATGGCCAGACAACTGTGCTTCTACCTTTGACCTGCCATACACAATCTTCCTCAGTATCTTCTCATCCTCAATCTCATCTGCTGGCCAGGCGGGGACACTGTAGAGAGAAAAGATCTATTATTAAAACACAAGTGGACAGAGCTCCAGGACCGCCCCCGGACAAGGCTAGCTTCTTGCCAAATGCTCCAGCCTTCCTCAAAGGTGCAGCCATCTTCCTTCCCACAGACACACAAGGGGAGGGCGAGCAGGCCAGCACCCCTGTGAGCCTGGCTTGGCAGGTGCTCCACAGGCCTTGGAGTTGGAGCTTCTACCACACCACAGTGAGTTTCCAAATTTAAAATCAGCAGCTGCCTCCAGACTACAAGCCATAGTGGGGAGTGAGGTGGCGAGGGTGGGACTGCCAGGCTATGGTCTATCAACCAAGGCTGAGGCAGAACCCTGAGGACACCCTACTCCTTCCTTACCCCCACCCCAAGTCCCTCTTCCTAGTCCCAGCAGCTTCCTACCCACCCAGGTTCTCCTATAAGGAGAATAAATCCTGCTGCCCCAGGCTTCTCCCAGCTCTTTGTTCCCTGAATCTAGGCAGAGACTCTCTTCCCCCAGGGGCTTCTCCTGGTAACCTCACTCCTGAAGGAGCTCAAATTAGGAATATAAATTGGGAATAAAGTCCATCTACATGAACTTCCCAGCATTCCCTTAAAACTGCTAGGTTTCTTCTGTGACTTTATCTGCAGTTTTAGCACAAGCTGTTTCATATTTCTGACTCTTCCTGGCTTGTGGAAACAACCAGACCTTTGTCAGTTCTATTTCTTTACTGAAATGACTAATATGGAATTTTGTGCCCAGTGGACTTGTTAGACCGAGTTGAGCCCTGCTTGTAAGTTAATATTACTGTCGTCCTCCCCCATCTGCTGTAGCAAATCCTTCCTGGAGTGTGTCTCAGCTTGAATGTTTCTTTGTATTAACATATGAACTGAAAAAATTAGCATATAAAAACTAAAGTAAATTTAATCATAAAAGTGGTGTTTGGTGGACAGACATATGAAAAAGGGGAAACTAAAAAAAACCTTACATTTGTCACAGGTGTTTTCAGCACCTGTAATTTAGAGATGCCTATATTTCAACTATAATTGTGCCAACATAAATCAAGTCTATATTGCCCTGTAATCACAGCAGGGATTGAGAATGTGAGGTTAGACAATCTTGATAGCAATAAAAGGCATTGAAAGAGTAGGGATGGGCAAAGGAGTGATTTTCTCAGTCACCTTATATAGATATAAATCTAGAATGAAGTGTATAAACTGCCTGTATTGAATGGCTATCTGATGATTCTGATCGCCTAGGATGCAGAAGTCCAGGATATCTACAGATTTACTATTTGCTAGTGGACACAACTTCCTCTGTGGCTCAGCTGATCAACTCTTGCAATTTGTAACTAAAGATGTTCATGATCACCTGCTAAAGTTGAAAGATTATTTCTGCATTTTGCATTAGTAATCATCACTCATATGCCTGTCTGTTTCACATATCAAGGATATACACACTGCACATGGTTGGCTGTGTGATGACATCTATTAGAAGGTCACGTCTGTGGAATTAGTGCTGTTATTATGACATCTGCTCAATTGCAACATCATGTCACATACCTCATTTATTCCTATAGGCAATTTTTCACTAAGGTCCCCTGCTGAGACGATAGTATTTCAGCTAAGTCTTAAAAAGAAGAGGTGGTAAGGTGTGTGTGTGTGAATGAAGTCAGCAACAGATCCACAGTACAGTGTGAGGATGTCCTAAAGGGAGGGCCCCACACAAAGGTGGCTAATTAAAACGGGATGGATGAGAGGGAGATTAACCATGAAATCACAGAGGAAACAGTAGGCCAGACTGATTTCTGGGAACTGTGCCCATTTCTCTGAAAGAGACCAGAAGCCATTGGGAAAGTCTCATGGTCTACGCTGTTACTACTTAGAGAAGCTACAGTAAAGGGTCAGTTTGGCTGTCATTTTGTTAAGAATCTCTTTTACATTGGGTCACCTGATTACCTGGACCTGGTATGTCTACCTACAAAATTAGTCACACCTAAAGAACCTTCTAGTGACCTAACTACTCATTCCCCTCCAGAGCAAAAGGCTCAAAGACTAATTAATTCAGCCTACCTTTATATAATAATCATTTAGAGTGTTCCTCAAAAGGCTAGTCATCACCAGAAGCTTCAATGTACTCTGCATCCAGCACAGCTCAACTGTGCCCCTGGGTCTGGGTATTTATCCCTCACACTGAGGTTACTTCTTTAAGTCATGTTGCTATCAACAGGTCCTGCCCATGGATGCCTCTTGAGCTTGGTGTCCCAGGCTTGTTGCTGTGCCTGTTCAATGTTACTATCCCTGGGAGGCAAACTCTGGTCCTCACTCTTGTGTGGCAGTCATTTTCCCCACTGAACCACCACGCCAGCACCTACAGTGGAGTTTCAAAGGATTAAATATATATTTACAAAATGTCTTCAATAAAATAGGACAGCTTTAATTTAAGTTTCAAAATAAAAGTAGTTTAAAAATAAAGTCATAAAGCAGACCTATAATTGGTCAAAGCGGCATAAAACCTAAATGAAATCGGAGAAACTTAAGGTGGTGCTACTATTACAAAAGGATGAAATCATAGGCCAATAGTCCAAGACACTTCAGTTAATTACTAACTGAATATATGAACACAAAATTCAGGTCTTCCAGGATGTTTATACTACTAAAAAGTCACAGCATATACACTCTGCTCCCAAATAGTTGTGACAAAAGCCCATGTAGACTTTATGTTCAGAATCAAATACATGTATTCTAAATAGAAATATTTTGTGCCACTCTTGCTGCTAAAACTGCTGGATGGGGCTGGTGGTTTCGAGAGAAATAAATCTTGCTGGTGTAGAAGTGTTCAAACTAATGTAAAGATTAGATACTCAAAGAAGATGCACCTCTCCTTAGTTAGACCAGCACAAAATTCAAACCATTAGGTTCTGATTTGAAAAGGAATGTACAAACTGAATAACTTCCTCTCTTTTTTTGGAAATCAACACATCTTATGAATTAAGAGAATTCCAGACATTAGACTTTAGGGTCATTTTGGTTTCCCATGAGACCTGGCTGTTATATTCTCTTCTGTCTTGGAAATACATTAACTCTATAGTTACAAAGATAACATATTTGGATAGCTTACATCACACCACAAGCTTGCACAAATCCTCCATTGCCAAATGTGATCAGGATGTGTTTCCTTCATTGTGTTTAAGGAATCTAATGAATTGATCTCACATATACTACATGGCCTTTTTAATAACAGGAAAAATAATATAAATTATACCTACATACTTTCATCTATATCTTAAACATTGTGAAGGTCTATAAATATTTTGTTTTAAAAATCCAAATTAAAAGAAACAAATGAGCCAGTGGTGGTGGTGAAGCCTCTAATCCAACACTTGGCAGGCAGAGGCAGACAGAGCTTGAGGCCTACCTGATCTACACAGAGTTTCAGGACAACCTCCAAAGCTACACATAGAAACCCTGTCTCAGAAAACCAGAATAAAGATGAAACAAATGAATGGAACTGTATACTAATAAAATGGCATAAAGATACTGGGAAAAATCAAGGTGAAATGTTAGAACTTCTAACAAAAATATCTGATATAACCCCAAAAACAATAGATAGTTACAAGACTGATGGGGAAATTTAATAGTCTGCTGCATCTGAGTCCCTGGTTAGACTTACCATCAGTCAGGAGTATGCAAGCATCATATGCCTCACTAATGACACAATACAAACTGCAAACTACAGCAGCACCATGTATGCAATTTCCATGTCTTAAAAGGCGAACTGGTCTGTTCCTGGTGGTACATCCTGGAACTCCAGACACTAAGGGGATGAGATAGGAGCACCATGAATTCTAGCCAGCACAGAAGGATCAAACACTTGCCCCTTGTCTGCTTTTCTCAAGTTCACAGATTGGATATCTCATTATACTCTGGTTTGATCCCCCATTCTCCTATCTCTCTCTCTCTCTCTCTCTCTCTCTCTCTCTCTCTCTCTCTCTCTCTCTCTCTCTCTGGGTAAAGAATAGAGAAAGACATCAAGGAAATACATACCTTGATAGAGGGAGTCATTTCTGTGTTTACAAGAAGCCTGGCAGTAGGGGAAGTCCCAGTAATTCATAAGGATGACCCTAACTTAGAATGTAAGCAATAATGGAGGAGGCTATCTTAAATGTCCTATAATGAGATTGATGACTACCTTAAATGCTATCATAGAGCCTTCACCCAGTAGCTGATGGAAGCAGAAGCAGAGATTCACAGCTAAACACTGAGCCAATCTCCTGGAGTCCAGTTGTAGAGAGGGAGGAGTAATGAGCAAATGAGTCAAGAGGATGTTGGGGAAACCCACAGAAATGGCTGACGTGAGCAAGTGGGAACACCCTGATTGCAGACTTATACTGGGGGAACCTGGAAGAACAAAGAAAGCACCCTAACATGGGTGCCAGTCAGGGGGCTTGGGTGGTTCATGGGGCTGTTGGTAGTGGATCTAGTATGTATCCATAGTTCTTTTGGCTTTTGAGGGCCAGTGGTCAAGGAACCAACCCCAGCCTGCCTCAGAGGAGAGCCACTGAGCTGGCATGTGCTGAGGTAATATGGTCACTCTTCAAAGGTCCACTACATCACTCTGGTAAACCCAGAATGGATGCGAGAAAATACTTAAAAGGCATGCTTTTACTATCTGTCTAGGCCTGCTGTCATTTAGGTCCATTGAGGCTCAGTTATCCCCCACAAGGTCAACATGGTGGCATGAAAGATAGAAAGGCTGGGCTGCAGGAACAGCTCAGTTCAGAAAATAATGATGGTTGTTTAATTAAAAAGTGAACTCTCAGGGATACAGCTAGAGCTGGAAACCACACTGAAGGCCCAGCATGAGCTCCTAAAGGAACTGGAAATATTCCGGTGTGCCTCTCTACTTTAGGATGAGCATCAGAGAAGGAATTGCCCTGGCTTGTCAAAATTGTTATGCACATAGCACATACAGCAGCAGCAAGAATGGAATTTAAATAGGAGAAGAATGAGTAGAACAATGAAAATGATTTTTTTCCAAATTCAAAATGCAATTATTTTGTCCTCTGCTATGATTACTGTTCCAGGCAGCATTTATTAGATAGGATTTTGCCCTTGATCTTGCCGATGACTAACTATTATTAATGTGTAATCTCATACCTTGGGAAGTGAGTAACTGGCAGGTTTTGGAATTGAACACGCATGGGAAAGATTATGTTACTGATGTAAATACTGAGATATTCTGCTTCCCAGAGGTATGATGCAAGTGCACATATTTTTACGTTGGACACTGATTTCACACACACACACACACACACACACACTCATACACACACACACACACACTCATACACACACACACACTCACATGATTTCTATGTGCAGGAAAAGATAAAAGGTGTTAGTATTCTCTATTAGGTAGTGAATTGGGTTATCATTTACAATAGTAAATAAATTGAAGTGTTAGAAATAGAAATTCATTTGAAGTGAAGCAGCCTTGCCTTGACACACTGTAGTGACAGTTTATAATATGCCTCAATATAGGAGTGCAAACTCCTTTTTATGATGACGCTGTTCATCCAAATAATGTTCAGTTCATGTCTTTCCTTACTTAGATTAAAGGCAAATGAAATGTATTTGCTTAATGATACATAAGCAAGAGAACAGAAGAAAGCCCAAGAACTCCAGTATGCCTTGGCAGCAGAAAAAGCCAAGTCAGGCCATGACAAAGAACAGGAAAAACAACTTAAGGTAGTGTCTTTATGTAGCTTGGAGTACTGTAAGTTATACTCTTCTCCACCCAGTTGTCAGCTTTCTCCTTTTTAAAGGTGTAACTTGTTCACTCTGTGTTGGATACTGTTGCAATTTATCTAGGCCATAGTACATAGAGAAGTTAATGTTGTGACACTGTGTGTGTTTCCTTCCCTGAAGTTGTTCCCACCAGGAATGGCAAGGTACATTCCCCACAGCTGGGTGCTGTGCAGTGCAGATCTCCCTTCTGCTTTCATTTCTGCCATCACAACTTGTGAGCACGTTGTGTGTTGTCAGTCATATCTTGTGCTGCACATTTTAGCTTTCCTGTATGATGCATGGGGCTTCCTGATAGAACTTTGTAGAGTCTAATTTTCATTTTCCAGGTGTTTTCTTTTTTAGCATCTTGTTTTCTCTCTAAGTGTGTCACTTCAGGCACTCACAATGTTAGACACCTATGCTGGATAGTTCTTTTTCCTTTGTGGTTGTTGTTTTTGTTTTTCTAGTACAAGTTCTCAACCTAGTCCAGGCTGCCATTCTTTGCTTTCCAAGGCTCCCATTGAACTGCACTAGTGTAAGGCACATGGCAAAGCTTGCTTTTCTTACCAAGACACAAAATATTTTTTTTTTCTTGAAGGAACTTGTGGTAGATTGTTATACACATTTGACTGCTTTGTCAGAAAAAGTTGAGACTGACTTTTGACAAATTCAGTTTTTCAGACTGAATTTTATTTGTCTTTTACCAATACAATTGACCCATCTTTCTCCGCTCATTTTTTCGACTGACTGAGTGTTAAAACCAGAGTGACAGATCATCTATCATGATCCAGATACCACTGAACTTTTACTGCCTTTTTATTCTTACAATAACTAGGATATTAAAATAATATTTGCCTTTGGTGGAGGTGTGGTGAATGGAGGTGTGGTGAATATTTGTGTGTTTGTATGGTGTGTGTGTGTGTGTGTGTGTGTGTGTGTGTGTGTGCATATTTTTGAACCTGAAATGATCCTTTCCTTGATCATTTTTCTTTTTCTTTCTTTCTTTCTTTTTTTTTTTTTTTTTTTTTTTTTTTGATGAAGATTCTGAATTTGCTTGATGGGTCATAGAAGAAATATTAAGATGGAGACTTACTGTAATAACCATAATGAGAATGGCCAGGACCCCTCAGGAGAAGTCATGGCTAGATTTCCCTGCCTGGGGCCCAGTTTTAGAAAGGGTACATTAAGGTATAAAAGTAAAAACTGTCATGATAAATGTAGGAAAATTGTTACACAGTTGCAACTGGTAAACATGCAACTCTAATTCTAATTATGTTTTTCATTTTCATTTAACAATAGAAGTTTTAAATGTTAGAATTTGCATTTCTTTGTTGGCTTTAAACATAACAGAGTGTTTTATAAAGGTCATTGGTATGAATTATATAAGTCAGTTTATGAAAGCATTTTGAAACTCTACTCTGCCTTGATCTGGGTTTGTATGTATACATCTAGTTCAGTATTGGACCAATTTAAATCACTTTAAGATAATTTTTGTGGCTTCTCATCTAGACAGTTTTCAACATAAGTATACTTCACATTGACCCTGATATAGTTCACATTGACACTTATCCTTGTTTGGTACCATGTTGAAACATTCTCTAAAGAAATATGTTCTTTCTCACTTTGTACACTATAGAGGGTACTACATACACCATTCCTCCAGGACATCAGGTGTGTTTTTCTCGTACTGTCAATCTAAGACTGAAACACCTATGGGTAGAACATTTGGACTTTAGCCCTGACCGCTCCTTACAGGATAACCAAGCATCACAAAGAAATTTGCCTATGTGCCATTTGGAGCTGATGAGATGACTGATTGAATTTTCGTTTGAAGTTTTTGCTTTGGTAACATATCTGTCCTTCTTCAATAAACCATCTTAAATTCATATACTGGAGAGAGAGACAGGAGACAGAAAGAGAGAGAGAGGTTAAGAGATGGGTGGAGGACTAGTTGGAGAGAGTAGGAAAGAGGAGAGGAGATGGAGAGAGGTAGAGGGATGGAGAAAAGACAGAAGAGAGAGGGGAGGAGATGGAGACAGATAATAGAGTGATTTGAGAGTGAGGGAAAGAGAGAGAGGTAGAGAAACACACAGAGAGATAAATATGTCACCCCCTGAGGAACATGCCTGTTGAGTACATTTCTGGGAAGGGGATCTTTGTAAAATGAAATATTTCATAAATCTAAGAGTAAATCTTTGTATAATGCTCCACTGTGTTTGACCTATGCCTTTTATTAGTTGAACTTCATACCATTATCTAATATGCTTAACATAAGATACAGCGATTTGTAGATTAGCAGTTGAAAGCACCATTAGCTCAGCAGTTCAGCTTCTATAAGGAGAGAGGAGGCATCACTAAACTGGTGTCTGTCTCCACTGCCTTCCGGCGCCCCCACCAACATATTCCATTTCTGGGCAGCTTTCATTATTAATTCTTTTAATAATATGTCGAGAGATTGCCCTAATCACAATCTTGACCCTTCACCATCGGTATTAGTATTTTAGAATTTCTATAGCTAATATAACCTGGGTATTGAGAAACAAGATTGTCCCCTTGCAGTACTGGAGGTCAGTTGTCTGAAATCCAAGTGTTGGAAGAGCCATACACTTTCTGAAGATTTTGAAGCTTCCTTGACCCTTCCTTGTTGTAGAAGTTACTGGCAATGCTTAGCTTAAGGCAGCATCTCAATCCAGCCACTGCTCTGTTCTTGCTTGTTATTTGTTTATAAATATTTGTAAGTAATCTGAACTTTTTAAGTCTTTTGTTAATTCAGTTAGGATTCTTATTTGGGATTATTAAAAGATAATTAACTTTTTATTTAAGCAAGACTTCTCTTGCATATGGACCAATGTACATTTCTCCCTTAAATGTGGCTCCCACAAATAACTATTCAATGGACTTTGCAAGCATGGTGATAAGCCATGTTCAATTCTGTGTTTTCCTTAGCAAAAAATAAAAAATAAAAAAAAAAAGATAGAAAAAAATATCCCCCCCCCATACTTTTTTTTTTTTTTCCCTGCGTCTGACTATTATGGACTGGAACTCAATCTGTAGATCTGGTGGACTTCCAATTCATGGAGACAGGCTTGTATCTGCATCATGACTACTGCTGGAATTAAAAGCATGCACTACAAAGCTGGGCCTAGCCAAAATACTCAACTTAGTAAAGCATTCATAGCCATTGTCTTTGCCTAGCCTCATGTCAAGAATGTCACACCTTTACTAAGCATTAATGAATTTTGTACTGATGATCTAGTAATGTCTTGAATTATTTTGATGGGAGAAAGGGATGAAGTTGGTGATTTGCAGAGTCTCCTCATACCCACATTTTAGTGTTATTGCAGCATTTTCTTAGCTTGCACTAATGAACTTTGCTGAGAACCAGGGAGCAATCAGATTATTTCTGGGCTTGGGGACTATCCCTTTGATTTCTTTCTTCATCCTTTTCTAGTAGTACACTGCCCTTGTTCCTGGACCTTTAGTCATGTGATCAAATTTCAAATCAATTTCAATCCTTCAGGGTAGTTCATGGTTAAGGTTGCTCTAGACTTAACTTCCCTGTGCATTTTTATAATTTCTCAGCTTCTGTATTTGTAGATTTTGATTTCAGTACAGATGTTATTTTGGGTGTGTTAAATCCCCTTCTATTATCATTGTAGAGGACATCTGGAATTTTGACTGATTGGTTCAGTTCTCTTGGGACTGATACCCTACTCATACCCAATTATACTGTCATATGATTTGAACCTTCTTATTAATGGGGAAATTTTAGCAAACCTAATGACATTAAAACAGTTTATAATAGTTTTGATAGGATGTTTTTCCATAGAACTGTGTGGAAGCCGAGCTTTTGTATTATAAATTATTTCTGGGAAATAGTTGTAGTTGACAGAAGCTAGTACCTAGGTATTAACTTCAGAAGCACACATTTCTCCAGGGTGACCAGTCCTGAAGAGTATAGGTTTGCAAGTTTAAAATTCTTCAAAGACCTGGGGTTATTCATGTATGAGGGCCACTTATGTATATAAAGACCTGAGAGGGTAAGGAACAAACTCACTGCCAAAAGCTTTAGGTGAAATCAAACACTTTTTAGGTGTCCTTTGAAATTTTAACTTGAAGTACAACTAAAGGAAAATGGCTGAGACCTTGGACTAACTCTGATGACCACATTTCCTAAAACTAATGAATACCAAAGAGTGTATGTGGATATTACTGGTCCCACTTGATTATATTTTGGTGAATCCTTATGGGATTTGATTGTGACTTGTTCAAGGTTCATTGTGTCATGGTCATTTTAGTCAAACCTGTTATGGTGGGAATCTTATTGATAGAATTTCATATTTAGGGGGCTGACATCCATGTCTAGATTTTGAGGAGGCTTCTTTGTGTGTAAGAACACTATATGAGAGAAAATCCGAACTAATCATGAGAATACCAATTCTAGAATTCAAAACACTTATGGATAGTTCTTACAAAGGCACAGTGAAACTGTTATGTAATTGGGGGAGATAGAAACCCACTACTGAATCGAGATGTGTACCATGAGCTAAGCTCTAGAACAACAGTGTATGTCCTTTCGCAAAGAGCCATTTTTTTCAGCCTCCATAACTCAAACTTGTTCTAAGAGGCTGACAACATTAAAAAGTCACCATGACTGCTCCTACAGCAAAGCAGCTGCCATAATGTTAATGTGATTCATGACTGGTCTGAAGGTTGCTTGGGTTAAACAAATGACTTCTTGAATAAAGGGCTAAACTGAATTTAGATAACTATAGTCTACAGTATGTAGTATTCACAGAAAGAGAATTCTTGCAAATGATCAGGGGCTGGAGACATGGCTTTGAATAGCACTGGCTGCTCTTCTGAGGACCTGGATTTTAATCCCAGCTCCCACATGGCAGCTCACAATAATCAGAAACTCGTTCTAAGTGATCTGACATCCTCTTCTGGCCTCTGCAGGTACCTGGCACACATGTGATACACAGACTGACATGTTTGCAAACAATCACACACAGAATAAATAATATAAAAAACATCAAGTTGGACATCTAGGACATAACTTAAGCTAAAATGACTCAGTGTTTGGGACAACAGTGAGTTAAGGAACACAGGAATTATTCCGTGATGAATGGACTCTGCCACTATATGAAGTATGACACTTTGTGGATAGTTCTGAAGGATAAAAGATGATTCTTACAAAGTCTATCTGTAAAAAATGTTCTCCTAAAAATTACATTTTTATCTCTGTGTATAGATGATATCTGACAGTGCAGAGCAGAGTGCAGACTGTGGGAATTGCTTCTCTCCTACCTTGTGGGTCATAGTGATTGAACTCAGGTACTCAGGTATGGAGGCCAAGTGCCTGCTGAGCCATTTCTCTAGCCCTTTAAATTCTACCTTTCTGGAATTTACAATACTGAACTTTTGAGGAGAGAAAGATGATGCTTACAGTGCTTTACCAGTGATGGCTTGGTAAATGACATGTAGAAAGATGGACGATCAGCAATGGGGACAGTGGCTGTATTCCTTGTATAGGACAGGGCTTGCTGTGCCTTCTACACCTTACTGCTTTCCGCCATATGAGGAACAGGTGCTCCTGTGGGCCTCAACATCAGTGTACCTTGCAGTGCTCATCATGCATCTTGTCGAATCCAATGAAGGCAGCACCAAACCATTCTGTCAGGGGTTGCTGGTAGAGCATAGGAGTAATAAAGAGATGATTCTCTGCTGGTGAGAATTTAAGCTGAGACCAGCTGTGAACTTATACTCCGAGCTACAAGATTCGATTAACAGAAAGGAAAATGTTGAGGAGTTACAATTTCACACAGCGACCACAAAAAAAGTGGTTAAAATCCAGCACCTGTGTTATGAGTATGTTTTTCCCTGCTGCTCTGCTCCCATCGCTGCAACAGCCCCACATAACACACAAGATATAATTCTATTGGCCTGTTACTCATTTCTTATCGGCTGGCTCTGTCTTAAATATTAACACATTTCTATTAATCTAAGTATTTCCGTGTGGTTTCATTTTTTTCAGAGAGAGGCCTGCCTGAGCAATCTTTTCTTTCAGTCCACCATCTTGAGTCCCTTCCCGACATCTTCCTCTCTCCTCCTAGTCTCCTAGTCCCAACTATCTTGTTTTCTTATTGCCCAACTGTATTCATTAACAACTAAAGCGAAACATATTTACAGAATGACATCTCCCATCACACCTAACTGTGAAGTAGACCCAAGTCGTCTTTGCAGTGCCTCCATAGGGGAGACATAATCTATCAGAGTTCTGCCAGGATTGTAATGCTCGAGTTGAGGGGAGGCCAGGGAGGCAGCATTTAAATCAGCTAGAATCTCTGGACACCTATGGGATGGAGTATGTTCAGAAATCCATTTTGTAAGAAACAACACAACTAAGTTTCCAGCCTGCCCCTTCTCTGATCTTTCCAATGTGTGTTCTACACTCCCAGATGTCTAAACAGAGGACAAGGAAGTAACTCATCAATAGAAAACTCAGAGATGCCGTTGTCAGAAGAATGCCCAGTACCAATCTTGCAGAGGTGCTCAGTAAATGACTGATGTGTGGAAATCATCATTTCATGCAAGTACAATTTTTTTAATAGTGGATGATGTTTAATGCTTTTCTAGGGTCTAACTACAGCATATATTTATAGCTATAGCATATGTTTCCTATGCCATTAGAAACTGTTAGAACTGAAAAAGGAGCTCTGATTCTAAGCTTTAAGCCAGAGAAACTACGTATAACCAGGGATGTCCAGCTCTCATAATTCAATGTACTCTAAGTCCTAACAGTGTCCACTCCTCTCTGAAACATTACTATATCTACTCCAGCCAAGTTCAATAATTTGTTACTTATTCAATAGTAATGGAACATATGAGAAAGGAAGGTCAAGATCATGAAGGAAAAACTTACAGAGACACCTGAACCAAGCACATGGAATTTCAAGTACTCTTGACATACAACTGGGGAGACTCCAGGGGACTGAACTAGAGACCCTCTGCATGTGGGAGACTGTAGTGAAGCTTGGAAAATCAGAGGGGCTCCTGGCAGTAGGACCACAATACAAACCTGATACATGAGATAGCTTGTTGGAGCCCATTCTGCATTGTGGGATGCCATGTTCAGTCTTAATGCATGGGAGAGTGCCTGGGCCTACCCCAAATTATTTTGCCAGACTATCTTGACTCCTCATGGGAGCCATTACCTGTGAGGAAGAGGGGACCTGGGGTGTGCTAGGGATAAGGTGAGGGGTATAGGAAATGGGATGGGAGGAAGAACTGTGGTTGGAATGTAAATTGAAATAAAAAAAAATAGAACAAAAATATTCTGACTGCCTATTTCAGTGTCCAGTTTAAGGAGGGTCAAAATACAACAAACCCATTGCAGGGGGAAAAAAGGGAGGGATGTGCCAGACTTCTTGGCACACACCTTTAATCTCAGCACTTGTTAAGCAGAGGCAGGATAATATCTGTGAGTTTGATACCAGCTTGGTCTACAGAGTGAGTTCCAATGAACTAGTGACACCCCATTTCAAATAACTTGTAAAGTGGGGAGATGTGTGCTTGACAGGAACTCCCTTACTTCATGGAGACTTCTGGAATTTCTGTACATTACAGGCTAACTCCTATCACATCAGAAGTCCAGGTAGTCTATCAGTTCCATGTATTCTACTCTCACCTAGTAGACAGGGAGCTGCCATTAGGCAGTGCTGTCTTCATTCATGTTTCCACAGTGCTTACCTCCTACCTTATCCCATACAAGGTAGGGAGGGAATGAGAAGCGAAAAACCTACAGTGAGGACTGGAAGAGGCAGGCAGGTCAGAAGCCAGCAGTAAGATGAAGCCTAGCTCCTCTGTAGAGCTGCAGAGTTTTTGGGTCACTTATGTAAACTATCATATCATCTGCAAATAGTGACAGTTTTACTTCTTCCTTTCCAATTGTAGCCCCTTCATCCCCTGTTGTTGTCTTATTGCTTTAGCTAGAACTTCAAGTACAATGTTTAGGAGATATGGAGAGAATGGGCAGCCTTGTTTTGTTCGTGATTTTAGAGGAATTGCCTTGAGCTTCTCTCCATTCAGTTTGATGTTGACTGTTGGTTTACTATATGTTGCTTTTATTATGTTGAGGTATGAACTGTAAGGAAAATAAGCAGTAGTTTTACCAGATGTCAAGCTGTGTCTGATAGACATTTAAGATTTTTTTACCAAACTTTCCAAGTTCTCATTATGTGGCTCTTATTTTTAATGAAACTATATAAATTAATTGATGAAATTACATGTAGAGGTGATATTCTGTGTAATGTTATCAGATGTACCACCTGATATATATAACATTTTATTTAGAAAAAAGTACTCAGGGCTTTGCCACTCAGGTTCTCAGCCACAGTGAACAGTGTTTTCATGATGCTGATATTTCATATGTGATCTATGTCCCTCAATCCAGGACAGCCACATCATCCAGATATGCTTGTAAAGCCAGGTATTTCTCAGTTCTGAAAGTGTTTAATAATGACATTCAAGCAGAGGTGCTTTTCATCGTTTGCAGTGGCCACAGCTCCCAGGATGTCAGCCTACAGCATCTTTTTGTCTTCTCCATCTTCTTCTAGAGTCTACAGCTCCCCAGCAATTGACAGCACAGATCAACACTCACCTTTTCTCCCCAGCCTCAACCACTTCACATTTCCTTTGAGTTTTAGATTTCAATCAGGGGGTCATTTTCGATCTCTCACTATGGCAGAACTTCTAGAACTCCTCCACATGGGTGGAGTGGGCCTGAAAATGGGCTCTGGGTCCCACACAGGTTTGGTCTAGCTTCTTTGGAACTGTCACTGCTCCTTGACCTCTGAGTGCTGGCTAGAGCCCTGGTCCTTTCTTCAGAGATGGTACTTGAGAGGCACTGGCAGTATGAAGGAAGGTCTTCTCTTTCCAGTACCAACTCATTTCATACTCTTGGCTTGCCATCTGTTTTCCTTGCAAGACATAGTCCTGCTAGGCCTGGAGGCTGCCTCCATCTCACCATTAGAACAACAATCACACAGCCAAATATGGGAAATACATCCAAACAAAGGATTCACATAAATGCAGGAGCATACAGGATATAGCTATATCTCTCCTTGATGTGCAAATTAGACAGATCAATGATCTGGTATTCTCTGAATGCAGATGAAGATCACATTTCTGCTGCTAGACACTTGAAGAATGGACTTCCAGTGTGGCATACACTGTTCCAAGAGATTTATACAAGGTATGATCCCTGTTACATGAGGAACTATCCAACAGCTATAGGACCTGGGATCGTGGGGATTACTGAACTCTGTTCCAAAGAAGGCCTGTTCTGTTTCTTCACAGTAGGAAGATCAGGGTAATGAAACTGATTTCCTAAGGATACCTAAGTGGTGTGTGTGTTTGTGTGTGTGTGTGTGTGTGTGTGTGTGTGTGTGTGGCCTGTGTTTTTCTCTGAGTTTGTGTGTGTTGCTGTGTGTGTGTCACTGTGTGTATTTTTCTTTGTATTTGTATTTACGTGTGTTTGTCTCTCTATGTTTACGTGTGTGCCTGTAATACAAATTAAGAAAAAGTGTCCATGAATTTAGAAGTAAGAGGAACACATGCAGGAGATCTGAGAATGAAAAGGGAACATGGGAGATAATGTAGCTATAAGTTATTCAAAATGAAATAAATCAGGACAAAATTTCAATTGGTAACATAGTTGCATATAAAAAAAAATGCCATCATGGTAACTTTCTTGTGCTAAGAAATAAATGCAAGTCTTTAAATATGTTAAATCTTTTCTCCTTACTAAATAGATACCAAGACACATTCATAGAAATGATAGTTAAAAATATCAGGGAATTAAAACGTGTAATAAGAAAGAAAACAAATATAACAACTCTGTGATGCTGGTGATGTGCTCATGTACAAAATTTCCACAGTAAACTGTTCCCGCTGAATCACATTCTTTTATTACATTTGGATCAACTAACTATAAACAAAAGACAGAGGTTGATGTTAGTAAGAGTTTTGACTCATTTTACAAAGTTTATAGCATATATACATATAGTGGGGCAGGGTGAAATGAATAAACCATACAGCAAATCTTACTGATATTTTAATATAAGTCATATATTTGTGTAACTTTTATATTTAAAAGTAATGTAATATAGTATTTTTGTAGATGAACAGATAAACCTACACCATTTTATAATGTATCTTAAGATATGAATACCAGCATTAGTTTTATAAACTTATTAAAGGGAAGGTTATCTAGTGAAAAGATCCTATTTCAATTTTATTAAAACACATAGAACACACACACACACACAACCACACACACACAGACACACACACACACATTTCCACACAAAACTACAGCAACAACAATAGTCAGAATGATCACTATCATTTGGAATGAGGAGCAGGGGCAGGAAGATAAGGTTCCCTGTTATACAGTAATTTTTGGACTTCCTGTTTTTAAACTATTCTTTGTGGGGTCTTTAGCATATGTCTCTATTACATTGTTCTACAAGCATTCATTAATTTATGTTTTTCTAAAATGCTTTACATGCATACTAAAAATAAAGCAACATGAATATTTAGGAACACAGGAGAAGAAAACAACAATTTTCAACTTTAGGAAATAATATTAACCATTCCCCATTCATATGTATCCATACTACCTTCTTTGTTCCAGTCTCCATTTGTCTTTTCCAATTTCTTATTTATTCTGTTCTGTTCTATTTTTCTTTATCCAATTCTCCCTCACATTTTGTCCTGTCTAAAACTAACCATATACAAATTATGTCATTGCCTAGTTTTACCACATAGCTTCTGATGGTATCTAGCCATTTTTAAATAATCAGTAATACAAACAATGCTACAATATCAAATATTACAAAGATATCTTTAATGCTTGCATTCTTATTTCTCTATGATAAAAAGATTTATTGCTGCTAAGTTCAATGCCCAAATTCCTGGACACTTCATCGGCAATGTCTTCATTTTGTAAGCTTTATTGGGATTTATGCCAAATTGAAAAAGACCAGTTTGGTTGACACTGAATTCACTCGTATGCATTAGACCTGATGTTTCCACATGTCCCTTTCTATCTGATTTCATTCTTTATAGAAATGAAGTCAAGTTTCATAATTTCTACTAAAAAAACATGGGATCATAGTATGTTATCTGTACGCCCAATTACATGTCTACCACATGTATTTGTAATTATCCTTTATTCTATTTTCCTAGTGTTATACTATGCAACATTACATCAATGCACAATAAAGTGGTATACAGATATGTGCTTAAACCAGAATATTTCTGATGTCACTAGTTTATAGATGCATCCATTATTACCTTCTAATAGTTACTTGTGAATGATGCTTGCTTCATAATTACATTGAAATGTCTGAGAAAAGTCACATTATACAAATCTCATTCATTAAAAAAAATAATTTTAAACATAGTATATGTACGGCATTCAGTACCATTATAGCACTTCCTAGCAAAAATATTTTAGCATATTCTCCTCCTTGGATTTACTGTGACCTCATCTTGCATTAAGCCATTTCCCCTCCTTGTTTCCTTTCTGCCCTCAAGTCACAATGATTACGTTTGTCCCCCCCGCCAGCCATCTTCTAAAGCAACCAATTTTACACTCAGAGTCTAGTTTTTTTTTTTTTTTTTTTAATGTGTTGCACTGTTTGTTACTGTGGTTAGAGAAACAATAAACATTACGTGATGTAGGACATGGGGTCCTTTGGGTGTATGCCCAGGATTGTTATAACTGGGGCATACATTAGCTCTATTTTTAATTTCTAAGAGATCTCTCTATTGAGTTTCATACTGTTTGTACTAGTTTGCACTCCTACCGTCAGTGAAAAAGGGTTCCTCTTTTCCCACCTCCTTGAGGGCATTTGCTGTCATTTGATTTCCTGATTGCAGCCATTATGACTGGTGTGAGGAGGAATCTCATTAATGTCCATTTCCCTAAAGGATAAGGATGTGGAGTTCTCTTTACAAACACTTACAATTGGCCATTCCTGTTTCTTCTTTGGAAAATAATTTGTTAATTTCACTACTCCATTTGTTAATTGGAAGTTTGTGTGATAAATTTTGGCATTTTTTTCTCACTACTGGATAATAGCTCCCAAAGGCAAAGATTTTCTTCTATGCTGGTGGCTATATGCTTGCTCTGCTGAGAGTTTCTTTTGCTGTGCAGAAAATTCTAAATATTATTGTAAATCTAATCATCCTTCCACAGCATCTACTCAATACTCTTCACAGTTTCTGCTTTATTTAACTCTCAAAAACCTGAGGGAGACTATTATTGTCTCTGTTGATTTTAGAAGTGTTGTATCTATTCATGATTACAGACACAGGCAAAAGTTATTGCAGAAGTCAGATGGCTCCAAAACTCATGGATTCTTCAATCTCATATATTTGTTTAAGAAGGTTCTGGCATTATGTCACTAAATATTTCCTAAATGAAGATTCTGTTTTTAACAACTATTGTAATTCTAATAGTACAGAGGATAGTAAACTCTTAATTACCAAAAGGAGAGAGGCCAGAATGCTGGTACTACCCCAAAAGCAGAGCAAACAATCTAGCTTTTTTCCATTCTCCTGACATCACCCCACCACAGCCACCACTCCTCACACATTGGAAAAAGTATCGCCAATTGAAGTTAATCACCAATCAGTCACTAACAAAAGACTTTTAAAATTCACCGACTGCTCAATGGTGAAAACTTAGTGGTTTCTACATGCAAATCCATGGGCTGGGTGGATTAGTTATCTCGGTAAATACACAAAATCGCATGTGACTCCAAAGATATAATCAAATTATTTCTTATTACACACATTCTAAAAGTATAAACTAAACTATGAAAAGTCTCCCAAGTTTTTGATGTTCAGGACTATCTGAGAATCACTGCTCTCAAAGAATTTGGGGCTTTATGGGATTGTGACAATAATTGAACAGTTCCAAAGCCTACATGTAGATCTTGAATGAAAGAATAAGACTGCTGTCAATGACTCAGTGCTGGGTTTCATTAACACAAGTCCTAGAGCAGCAGAGTAGTCCAAGTCAGAATAAATCTGCCATTTTTCATAAGACCAGTTACAAGCTCAAGCACACTTCCAAAGTAAATTATAAAACATTCATCAAGGTAAGGAATTACAAATCCTTAGAATAAATCAAGTTCCTAATAACTGAAGACTCCCCCATCCTCCTACATGTTTATGTTTCTCCATCAGAATCAATTCTAATTCATCGTGGTGACCAAAAACCCTCATGACAATGTTTGTGAATGAGGATTCAAAAGGGTGAGGGTGTGCTGATCTTTGCCAGTTGGAAGAAAGTATCAGGCAAACTCTTAAGCAGAATCAAACTGATATATTTAAGGACTACAAGGAGGATGCTTATTCTGAGAACAGTGAGGCTGAGTATGTGAGAATAGTCAAGATGGTCACAGGGTCCTATTGTGCAGAACAAAACAACACTGCAGTAAGGTGGTCTGCTGAAGTTTAAAGGCACAAAATGCTCTCCTGCTGATGATTATTGTGTAAAGAACAGACTCGAAGGAAGGAATGATTAATTAGTCCATATGAAAAAGCAGGTACTAATGGGTGATGAGGAGTGGTGTGTAGTGTGATAGTTACTAAAAGGGGAGTGGTGTGTTTCCCATGGCCTTTGAAGACCCAGAGAAAAGGAAAATGTTTAGATTAGAAGACAGGTATGAGGAAAAGAGGAATCAAGGTAGGTGGAGAGAGCCAAGAAAGCCACACTTTGAAAAGATACAGGTTTACTTTAGACATTGGTGAATGTCAGCATTCTATCACAAAGTGAAAGAAATCCAGTGCAATGATCTACCTTACACTTCTAATGTACTGGCCATATCAAAGTAGTGAAGACTAGGCAAAACTTACACAACAAACATGCACCACTGTCTGATTTAGTCCTGCAGAATAGCATCCTTCTGAAAATATAAGCAAAATTCCTATGGTAAATGTCTTTGAATGACATCATTTCACATATCTAAAAGTCACAGAATGATCTCCTGTTTCCTTTTATGCCTCTGATGAAGGTATATTTTACCGTTAAAATAATCACTCTGGATATACTGATACATGGCAGACAGGGCACAGATGGATACCTTGGTTGTGCTGACAGTTCGGAGATTGTCAGAATGCTTCCCTGAAGACAGGGGCTCTCTATTCCATAATGCAGTTCTGGATTTTTCAACGACTGCTGTAAGGAGTTCCCTGGGGCTCTAAAAGCCCTGAGCTGGATTTTCATGTTCTTTACTTTCTTCACTCTCTGGCAGAGAAGACACCTCGATCTCTTCACTGATGTCTGTGTCACAGGAACAGAATCAAAGGCACACTTTACTCCAACTTTCTTTGTTACAAAGCAGACCTACGTGTGTATACAGAAAATACTTGTTATTCTTTACATACATGCATTTATTATGACATTTTATTCTCATTAGTAAGAAATCCAGAGTGACTCAAGACCACATTTTCTATCATTGTGGTTATAGAATCACTAAATATAACAAATTTGCATCATTAACTTCAAACAATTTACAACCTAAAATATGAGAAACGTTAAGGACAAAAGATGAGGAGTCAGGATTTTCACTTTAACGAGGAGAAAACTGAACAAAAGATGACCATGAAATTGCAAGTTTATAAAATTGGCAAAATTATAAAATTAAGCAAAACACATTTGTAAACATTTGATATACAAGTACTCTAATGTGTTCCACACTTAAAATTTACTAGTGTTCTGTAAAGCAGTCTGAGAGCCAACCGACAATAACTCTGCTTTCTCTTCTACCACATTTTCTTCTGCAACCTGAAATTTCACATCATGTGTTTGCTGTCTGTGAACCTATTTTAAACAGAAAAACAATGACATACATATACAATCTGGAAATTTGAAATCTATATTAAAAGAAAGAACTTTGCATCAAGTTTGTTTCTTAATCCCCCTCAATTGTGCTGCCCTGAATCAAACACTTTATTTCCTTTTTTACAAGTGACTCACTCTGGTACTCATGAGAATGAAATTGTATTAGCAATGCTCTTATTTTCCATAGGAACTCTCACTTTACCGGAAAAAAAATGTTTCACAGAAACAATTGAAACATGGAAGAAAAATGCTGATGTATTGCTGTCCTGAACTGATAGTCCAGGACTTGGCATGGTCTGCAGTCACGACTGTGGTAGAATATTACTTCAAGGTGTTTTAATTTTGTTTGTGCTGCATTTGTTTAACTCTGAGAAGCAGTATTACTGTGCCTGTCTAAAACACCTGGTGGTCCTAATAAAGAGCCGAATGGTCAACAGGGAAGCAGAAGCAAGGAAAGAAGGGCATGGCAGGCAGATCATATAGAGAAGGAGAACAGAGGACTTGGAGCCGCAAGAGGACAAGGAGAGGAGGACCTCAGGGCCCACTGACCCAGTGGCCCAGCCATCCATACCCCAGCCGCCCAGCAACCAGACACAGAGGAAAAAGGAAAGTGAAGTATGCAGAAGTAAGAAAGATAAAAGCACAGAGAGAAAAGGTAGAAGGATTAGAAAAATCCCTAGATAAGGTCAGGCCCTCAGAAGTAACAATAAGCCTGAGTCTTTGATTTATTTTGGAACAGTATGTTGGGCTGTGCCAAAAGCCAAAGAAGTAAACAATCAAAAATATAGCATGCACAAATCAAAGGCTGTTTTTAAAGGTCTCATTAATCAATGTGCAGAAGACAGTTTAGAGAACAGTGTGCTAATAGAGACATCCCCTACTGTTAACTGGTGTCACCATTGCAACACAGATAACACTGGTCTAGTCTGTGTGAACACTTGTTGAGTTGCCTATTTGCTACTTGACAGAAAACTTTGGAATTCTAGGCGTAAGTGAATGCTGTTGGTACATAATGTGAACATGTTATTGCACTTGTACTGGAAGAACTAAAGTGTGTCAGGTGACTCTACTGGAAGAGGGCATAGTCATCTGTTTCCCTTGAGACTTTGGCCATGAACCCTTTCAAGTCCTTCCAAGGCTGACTTTCCCTGTGTGCTCTTGCTTTGCTGGGTCCTACTCCTATATACAACTACAAATTTTGAAATTTACCTGAGCATTTTAAAAGAACAGAATGACAGAAACTATCTCAAATAAATGAAGGTTTCTGTTGCCATGTTTTTCTACAAGTTGAAATTTAGAGTAGAAAATTGGAAATTCAACAATGTGTGCTTTATTTCTGTGACATGGCTACTGAGTAATAGTACATTGTAGATATCATCTTACCTGATTTTTAAGAACACTTTATAAAATAACTATATTAGAAGAAAACTGACACAGGTGATACTATGTGATAATAAGTTATGTGCTGACAATGAAGTATCTTTTTAAAATATTCCTTAAGCATATTACATGTAACAGGCCAAAGGTATAGCTCAGTGATAAACTACTGTCCTACAGAGTGCCTTTGTTAATACTCCAGTAAATAAACTAAGGAAGGCATCTATACAGTTAAATACAATTTTATCATTTGCTCAATATTTGATGTTCATGTACACTTCATCATGACTTATTAAACCATCTCAGAGAGTCACATATTGTTCACTTTCTGGAAAATTATTCAGGTACTAATATAAATGCTCAAAGAGAAACATAAAAATGGCTACTGTTATGTTTCTATTAGCCTTTTCTATGTTCACATACTTTAGAAAGTCATGACTGACAAAACATCAGATAATAAAGAAAAATGCAAATAATGTATTTACTACCCCACATCCCTTACTTAACCCTGTCTGTAATGTCAGAAACTAGATGTGTTCATCTGTTACTTAGAAGGTTTTGAATCATGTCTTTAATCTCTGGATGACAAAAATATTACAATCATTTAACTTCATGGAATAAGTTTAACATTGTAAAAACTATGATTTACCTAATGACAACCTTAGAAAACCATAGGGTAGTATCAAAACCTATATATCTAGTAATTTAAAAATTTAAAATTTTTACTGTGAAATAAGTGTTATAACATTAACTTGAAATCTTCATCCAAAGATAATTTCTGTAGCTACTTATTGGTGGGTTGCTCATTACCTATACAAATATGCAGGGAACATACATCTTTGAAGGAACACTAAGTAATTCAAGATGCAAATTTTTAAGAACAAAAATCCTAACCACAAACGAAGAAAGTTTTCTGTTTCTTTGTTTAACCATGAGTGGCCTGGTATTGCTGTGCAGAGTCAATGGCCGAGGACTCACTAGATCGACCTGCCTCTGCCACTGAGCATGCAGACCATACCTGTCAAAGGACATTTCTTAAAGTAGCTCACTCCTCAATGCCTTTGCTGTTCAATTTTAAAACATGCAATTCCCCTTTTAAATTTAATTTAAACTTAGAAAACTCTGTAATTTTTGAAGAGTTTAAAAGGATCTACAGAACCATCAACAGAAAGAAGTAAAATGAAGAAATAGTTGGGAATAGAGAAACAGCAGAAAGAAACAAGGAAAGTTAGAATAGTTCAATTATCTGCATAATATCATTGTTAAACTATAAAGAATACACTAAAAGTGTACAATAATATCAATTTCAATGCCTGAGGATAAGATACTAAGATAGAAAATTTATCTAAAATTAAGTAGTGATTAAAGCAAAGTTTATGCAAAGTGAATACTGTTTATTGGGGTGGTAAGCTGTTTTACCTTCAACTTGATATCTGTATTCTTGGAATGTCAGCCTCAGAATTATATTGTGCACACCAGAATTCTCTTTCTCATCTATTTTATTTCCGTATTTTAAAGGACAACAATGTTCATCAAAAAATGCATGCACAGTCTGTTAAAAATTTGAATTTTTAATTAAATTTTTATTTCTTCTAAATACTATTGAAACATTATTAATCTAAAGGCAGGTGTCAACAGAGTCTGAATGGAAGCTTAATTTCCTCTTCCCCCACATATGAAATCTATCTGCAGAAAAAATAATGGTTCTCTTTGACATGGTATAATACTCTCATCAGGGAGAGTTTGATAATCTTAATTACACAAAATGATGACTTTCTTTTCTTATTTCCTTTTAATGTTGAAATATATAATGAAATATAAGTGTTTACCGGCTAGCATGGCTCCTACTTTCTACCTTGAAAATATCTCTTGACTATATCAACTATCCTGAAACAAAAGAGCACATGGGGAGAACTTCAAAACTGACATCTAGAGAGGTCTGCCACACATCTCTGAAAATGATACTCTGTCAAGGGAGAGATTATACTAGTGTCCTTTCTATAATAGTCAAGCATGATTTCTGTGTCCTATCCATAAACACAGCTAAAAATATCCAGCACAGTATTCTGCAGAGCAACTCATAACCCTACTATCATTTAAAATACCATTTCATGTTCCATGACTTTATTAGTCATCCAAGTTATTTTTACCTTTGTATCTCACATAACTGGAAATAACCATCAATGATTTAAAAGATTTTAAAGCCAACTGTTTATTGCTACTATTTCTTATACTAACGCACACTGTGGGTTAGTGATCGAACCTATTAACTCTTCAGCAGAGCCACAAAGGTAGTCCCTGGGTCTTTTCCCTACTAGTTTCTGAGTGATCTACACACCAACACAACAAATACATCCATATACTTATCCATTAAATACATCATTGCAAACCTCAAATAAAATTTCCGGAAATGGGTCTTATCCACACCAACTCCGGTAAAGTCTGTGTGACATGGTGAAAACCACGTTCCCAGGCCAGAGGCATATGTTCCAAGGAACCTGGTCTTCCAGAGGACCCTGGCAGCCTGCCTCTGCCAGATGTTCCATTGCGCTGATCAAATTCTGTGGATTTGGGTTCTGAACCTTTTCTTTCTTGATTATAGCTATAGTTAGTACAACCAACGGGTCCTGGCCAAGTCTTGGTGGATAGCAGATAGTGAAAGGATAAAATTTCAGAAACTAGTAGGAAAAGACACAGGGAGATCACCAGGAACTTGGAAGAGCAGCCTCGTAATTCCTACTAGTATGGCTTATGGTAGAAAGCATTAGTTACTTAGAAGGGACAATAGTGGGCGTCTTCAGTAAACAGGGAAACTCCACAAATATTCAAGACTACAACCCCTCCTATGCCATATACAGGAGTATACAATGATCCGGGAAATAGACTGCTAAATGTCGATGGTCTTTATGGTGATATTAGCTAGGGAAGGCATCCTCCTTCATTATAGAACAAAACAAATAGTTTAACAAGGCATTGGCAAAAATTATATGCTCACCTCAACCAAAGATGAATAGAAGGGACATTACAAGAGGAAAGGAGGGTGGGGGAAATGGGATTGACATATAAAACAAGCTTATTTCAAATTTAAATAAAAAAAAACTTAAAAAAAGAAGCCAAATTGTCCTGACTGTCCATAAATATATTAAACTTTGTAAACTTTTGAATTTTTTGCAAGGGAGTCCTCTCAGCAGGATTCTAAGAATAAATTGGCCTCAGGTCTGAGGCTATTAACCACTGTCTGGAGGACACATGGTTCTCACAGAGTACTTCCTTCTCTCTTCTTTTATTTCAAGGTAAGTTGTTAACATGTAACCGCTTATCAGAAGTAACTATGTATAACCTGGCATGGGGTCAAATCTTAGTTTCTAAATAATGTGTATATATCTGAAGTAAACTTTCAATAGGATTCAAATTTCATCTCTGTGTGTTCTGTCTGTCTGTCATTGGCCGAATCTTTTAATGAAGTGAGAACTGGAGCCCTCATTCTCCCATGGTGGTGACCACTAACTGGGTCAGTCTGTGGCAAGTCCTCACTTTTTTGGCACAGAGACATAGTTCAGTGGTAGGAGTAACTTGGCTAGTATTTCCAGGCCCTGGGTTTCAGTCCTATGCCTAATGAATAAATAAATAAATCTATTAATTAAAACAAAATATTTAAACATGTACTCATTTCTCTTTCTCCTCTTTTCAGAAAACGTGATGATTACTCAATAAGACACTTTTATTACCTCCCAAGAACAATAAACTGTCACTAGAAAACACTGGACAGTCTATCTGAAGAACACATCAAGACAAACAATACATGGCATACAAATACAAGTAAAAAATATTATCAGATTAAATAACCAAAAAAAGACTTGAAGTGAAAACTTAGCTTCCTTTGTATGTGATCCTTCAAATCTGACATTTTTCAGCAGAGCAATTCTATTGGAAACTTTCAAAGTACCCGTTCCTAATGGGAAATACCTATATGCATGAAAGGAAATATCTAGTAACACAACAGAAAACATCAAACTAAATGGAGGGAAACTCAATGCAATTCCACTGAAATGAGGAGCAAGACTAGGTTGTGTACATTCTTTACATGTGTATTCAACATAGTACTCAAACTTCTAAATACACCAAGAAGACAAAAAAAAAAAAAAATGAAAAAAAAAAAAACAAGATCAAAGGCACACAAATCCGAAAAGTAGAAAAGTGAATCACTCACTAATTGCCAATGACATGATAATATACATAAGTTGATACCAAAATTCTTAGGGAGAGCTCCTACAACTGGTAAACACCTTCAGTAATGTAGCAGAAAATAAGATTAACTAAAAAAATTCAGTAGCCCTTCTATGTACAGATGAAAAAGGGCAGAAGGAAATCAGAGAAAAAATCACCCGTCAAAATAGCCACAGATAACATAAAATATCTTGGTATAACTCTAACCAAACAAGCAAAAGATAGGTATGACTAGAACTTCAAGTCTTGAAAGGAAGAAATTACAGAAGATATCAGAAATGGAAAGATCTCCCTTGAACTTGAATATGCAGGGTCAACACAATGAAAATGGAAATACTACCAAAAATAACCTACAGATTCAAAGCAATCTTCATCGAATCCCTGCAAAAATTCTTCACAGAACTTGATTGGATAATACCCAACTTCATATGGGAAAAACAAAAACCCAGGTTAGCCAAAGCAATCCTGTACAATAAAGGATCTTCTGTGGGCATCACAATCCGACTTCCAGCTCTACTATAGAGCTATAGGGATGAAAACAGCTTGGCATTGGCATAAAAAATTGACAGTTGGACCAATGGAATCCAATCCAAGAACCCGATATCCACCCACATACCTATGAACACATAAATTTGACAAAGAAGCTAAAAATATAAAATGGAAGAAGGAAAAACATATGCAACAGATAGTGCTGGTATACCTAGCAATGAACATGTGGAAGAATTCAAGTAGATCAATATCCATTGCCATGCACAAAACTCAAGTCCAAATGGATCAATGACCTTGATATCAATCCATCCATACTGAACCTCATAGAAGAGAAACATTCATTTGAATGCATAGGCACAGGGAAATCACTTCCCTATATAGACCACGAGTATCACAAACAAGCAAGACCTTCTGAAACTGAGAAGCTTCTGTAAAACAAGAACACAATAAGACAAAACAGCTCCCTACAGAATGGGAAAAATCTTCCTCAACCCCTCATCTGACAAAGGGCTGATCTCCAAACACACAAAAATCTTAAGAAACTAAAAATTGAACTACCAAATAATCCTATTAAAAAATAGGGTAGAGATCTAATCAGAGATTTCTCAACAAAACAATCTCAAATGCCAAAAAGAAAAAAAAAAAAAAAAAAAAGAGACTGCTCAACATCCTTAGTCATCAGGGAATTGCAAAATCAAAATCGCTCTGAGATTCCATTTTACACAGAATCAGAATGTCTAAGATCAAAATCATCAACGATTGCAGCAGTTATTGTGGCTCAGTTTTAATTTTGTAACTCCTGAATTTCTTGTTTATGTATGCTTTTACTTTTTTTACCAGTTTGAGGATATCAATTTCCTTTTTAAGCTCATTAATCTGAAGAGTCATTTGTTCGGATTTCAAATCAATGGGTGACAGCTGTGTAAATCTCTTACCTCAGAAATTTCTAATGTTAGTTGAATCTGTTTACTTATCAAATTGTTGTTTTCACACTGCATCTTTTTCCATCTTCTCTTACTGATTTCACTTTCTAAATCATCTATCTGATGCTTTTCGTGAATGTTCAGATTATCTTTAAGTTTTTCAATATTTATTCGAAATTCAAGTTCTAGATATTTTTTTTAACTTGAAGAGTTCTGCTTCATGACTGGAGAGGACTTGGCTTCGCAACTGCTCCAGTCTGATTTTTGAGAATTTGACATCCTGTTTACTATCCCATTTCCAGTTTCATTTCACAATTTCTAATTTCTGATTCATGTTAAACTCAAGATCCTTCTGGTTTCCATACATAGCAGCGACCTCGGCTTTCAATTCTTCCACTGTCTGGTGGCATTTACGTGAATTATTTAATTTCCTTTCCTGCTTTTCTATTTTTTCTAGATCTCTATCAATCTGTTCTCTTAAAATGTTGACTTCTTCTTAAAGATCATTAAACTGACACTGAAGTGCAGGTTTTTCTCTCTGAACTACACAGAGTTCTTTGCTGAGGTTCTCCTTTTGAGAAAGGGTATCTCGCAATTTTATATTCTGTCCATTTAATATCACATTCCATAACTCACTTTCCTTTTTGTACTCTTTATACATACATATGCACCTACCACCGTAGTATGTGCATATGATATTAAAATAGACTCCGTCACTTTTATGGAGGGATTTAAGACTATCTTAAATTTCTGTTGTTGCATTAATTCTTCTTTCATGTGCATGATTTCTCTTCCATACACTTAATGTAGCTCCACTTGAGGTGATCTTATTTCATCTCTGTTTCTCTGGGTGTGCTCTTCTCTATGCCCTTGTCAGTTCCATTAACTTGGTAACATCTCTTCTGAAGGTCTTCTCCTGTCTCCTTAGCGTGTTTAATTCCTAAAACATATGCTTTTTCTCTTTCTTTATAACTGGTTAGCTCCAGTTTTTAAGCTTTGGGTCTCTTGGTCCTTTTCTGTAAGCTGTTCTTTTAAGTTTCCCACTAACTTCTCAGCAGTTTCTAACTGCCTACCAGAAGTACCATTCTTCTTCTCTTTTCAGCCTTTCTTTCCTGCACCACCTCAGTGATGGCCTGCTTTTCTTGTATTTTAAAAGCATTTACTAATTTTTTAACCTCCTTCCTCAAAGGGAAAAAAAAAGGAAATTAAAACTATTTCTGGTAACCTTGTTGCTTAACTTACCAAAAGACTTAACAAAAGACAGATGAAGGTCCCATTTTTACATCATTCTAAAAAAGTTGCTATTGCCCACCCTCAATCATTTCCATTATAAGACACTTGATGGGGGATGTCATTCTTTAAATGTTTCTCATACTGGTTTAGGACCCTCAGAATGAGGAGTCTCCCAGTTTCTGTTGGTACCCCAGAACTCAATGTCGAGTCCAGTTGCTGCAACATGCAAGAGGCTTTAATGAACAGGAAATGTTTGAGCCAATGGGCTCCTATAGCATGCATGCTATAAGAATCTCCCCACCCCTTGGGCTCAGGTGTTTTTAAAGGCAAACCCACAAGCCAGGAGGGGGTGGGACCCTGTGTCCATTGAGTAAGTGACCCTTGGAGGCTGGATTGTCTGCTATTAAGGTCAACAGACCTTAGGGCCTCAGGTTGTGCTAATTAATTTTGTCTGGGCAAATCGGAGTTGCAGCCTTTATCTCTTTGTTTCCTAAGGACCCTATACACCATCTGCTGACTCACAGCAAAGGAGGGGCAGTGTGAATTCTTCTTATCTCAGGGGCACTGTGACAGGAAGTTAGCAAATTCCAAGGGACAGATATTGGTTTCCAGGTTAGTCCTTCATTAACATTACATTGTTTGTCTTTCACTGGTTAATAAATAAAGCACTTTTGACTAATAGGAAAGAAAGGCGGAACAAGGAGACAAGGAGGATTCCAGGAAGTTGTAGGGAGGAGTAAGCAAGGAGAGACTGGAGGAACAGAGGTCCGGACCCACTCTCCTGTAAGATGAGACCACGTGGAAATACTTGAATTAATAGAAATGGGTTAATAATTAAGACAAAACTGGCTGGTAAGAAACTAGTACCTGACCAATAGCATTATATCTAATACAGAGTCTCTGCATGTTATTTGGGGCTCACGCAGCAGTGGGTCCCAGTGGC